>NW_026463940.1:0-300000 GCF_027475565.1 Acinonyx jubatus
TATTTTACTTTTTAGTGAAATTTAATCCTAAATACTTTATTTTGTGCCATATAATTTTAATGTGTGTTTATTTTTGTGTGACAGAGAGAAGGAGAGAGAGATCAGAGAGAGAGAAGGGGACAGAGAATCCCAAGCAGGCTCTGCACAATCATTGCAGACCCTGCCTCAGAATTAAACTCAGGAACCATGAGATCATGACCTGAGCCAAAATCAACAGTAGGCACTTCACGGATTGAGCCACACAGGTGCTCCATTTTGTGCCATTTTCAATTGTGTGATTTTGTTAGTTTTTTCATATACTATGTTTTTGGTGTGTGGAAATACAACATACTTTTGTATGTTGATTTGTATCCTGAACTTTTCCTGAGTTTATTAGTTCTAATACTTTTTTTGTGGAGTTTCTAAGGTTTCACTATATGTAAGTTCGTGTGATTCTCAAACAAATAATTTTCTTCTTACTGATTTACATGTCTTTATTTCATTTTCTTACCTAATTTTTATGGGTACATCTGCAACTTGTAGGAGCAGAAAGCTTTTTCCTTCTTTGCTTCTGTGTTCTTTGTCTGGTCTAAGGATTCAATTGACATAAGACAGATCTACAGAAGAGAATAAATTTCATTTTGCATGTGCACAAGCTTCCTAATAATATGACACCCAGAGAATGAAGAAAGTAGGTGGCACTTGTGCCTTTTAGAATAAAAAACAATGGATTTGCGAAGAGTTAACAAGACAGAGTTAACTTGGGTTTGGGCAAGTCAATGAGTGAGGAACTAACAAGGCTTGTTGGCACAGCCTTCTTGGTGCTAAGTTCCCATTTCTGGTGCTAAGGATGGTTCTTCCATTCTGGTATAGGGGAAGACGTTTCCCAGGAGAGATTGATTTCCTGCTCTCAGGGGGACAAAGAAGGGTCACAGTTTCCTTAGACTAGCTGTTACTCAAGTGACTTTCCTCCAAATAAGCAATGTGACAAGATGACATACATTGGGTGCCATATTTTACTGGTCTTCATGTTACCATGTGGAATACCTATGTAGGGAATGAGCATCCTTGCCCGGCTCCTAATGTGACAGGAAAAGCTTCAGTTTTTCACTGTTAAATATGCTGTCAGGTGTGGGCTTTTCATCTATGGCCACGATTTTGTGGAGGTTATTTCTTTCTTTCCCTCAGTTGCTGAGATTTTTTACTAATGACAATTTGTTGAATTTTGTCTAGTTTTATATGTATCAATAGATGGTGATATAGATGATCAACAGATGTGACTGCATTGTCACATATGACCCTTTCATTGTGCTGTTGCATTCACTATGCTAGGAGTTTTGCATGTATGTCCATCTGAGATATTGGCCTTTAGTTTCTCTTCTTACGGTGTCTTTCGATTTTGCAGCATAGTAAGGTTGGTCCTGTAGATGAATTGGGGCATATTCCTTTCTTTTCAGTTTTTGGTAAGAGTCTGAGAGGTATTGTCATTAAGTCTCTTTTATATTTTGATATAATTCATAGATAAAGCCCTGTGTTACTAAGCTGACTTTTTTCTTTTGGGGCAGTGAATGATTAGATTATAGATTGAATTTTATTTGTTTTCATTCTGTTAATTTTCTATTTCTTCATGTACAGTCTTGCGGATTGTTTGTCTCTGGAAATTGCCTAGTTGCCCTTAGTTATCTAATAATGGGTCTATAATTATCTAGGCATTTTCTGTTATTGTTTTTCACTTCTTTGGCATCAGTTATGTCCCTTCCTTAATTCTGATTGTATCTGTTTGAGTTTTACCTATTTTCCTAGTAGACATGCTTTTTCAATTGCATTTAGCTTTCCAGATATACATTTCAATTTGTTAATTTTTTGTATTATTACACTTTTTATTCCTTTTATCTGTTCTAATAATTTCTAATATTAGTTGAGTTAATAAAAATGCCAATGAATGTATCTGGGTAATTCTTATTTATATGGTACCACAAAGCACACAGAAGTGAGAAAACAATCCTGAGAAAGAAGAACAAACCTGGAGACAGCACACATCCTTCTTTCTAAGTATATTGCAGAGGTACATTGTCTATAACACTGTGCTGCTGGCACAGAGTCAGACACACAGACCAGTGGAGCAGATTACAGAGACCAGAGTGAAATGTGTCTGGATGCAGTCAGCAAATCCTCCATGAGATTTCATAGAATTAAAATTAGGGAAAAAATGGCCTCTTTCACAAATGGTTTTGAATTCCAGTGAGTAAAATAATGACATTTGGTCCTTATCTTATACCATACAGATATGTAGACCCCCATTCAGCCCCTTCCCTGGAGTCTGGCAGACCCACCTCATCAATTAGCTACTGAAGGTGAATCTAGAGACTGCACAGGAGAGTCTCAGGGACCCCTCCCCTGCCAGGCTTCTCAGGTCTCCCCCAGACTCTACCAGCTGTATGTCACACAAGACATCTACAGATACAAGTCAGGAAACTGTCACACATCCACTGTTTCTCTCACTCATATCCACTAACATAGTCAGTGTTTCTTGTTCATCATGAATTACTGTTTCAAATAGAACCAAGGAAAACCAAAGTGAACCCAAACTCCATGGTGAGATGTGTGTGTTCTGTTCTGATCACTGAATGTGAACACTTAGGGGCTGGGGCTCTTCACCCAGCTACAGTTTCAGGGATGGGAGGGTTTAATCAGCATACAGATGTCCTTTGACAATATAGCAAATTTTGCAATAGAATCCTCAAGAAGCCAGTGACCCTTGGCAGGTGTCAGGGATGGGGCAGTGTTTGGTGTCACAATATCTTTCAGGACATTGTGATTTATTAATTTGTGATTTTGCTGCAGTGATTATAAGTACCCATGATAATCCTTATTTTCACATATGCACCCAAACACTTGAGGTAAGAATCAGTATACCACCAATGTACAGGTTAACAGATACACTGCAGCAGAGACAGAGTGTGTGAATGTCCAAGATCACGTATGAATGAGGTGAGAGTAGTCCCAGTATCTGAACCTGTGCTCCCCATCAGGGGACCCACCGGCCTCCTGAACCACATGCAGGACAAGGCTGGACATCCCAGTGAGGTTTGCAGGTTCCTGACCTTCTAGAAGTCCCAGGAGAGTGATGGATGGAAGCCAGGTCTATTCTGTCACAAATTGGAGAGAGTGAGAAGCCTCGACAGAGACTCACAGAGCTGATGGAGATGCCAGGGGTTTTCTACAAACACAAGGGGTCATTTACACATGAACTCTATGTGGACATCAATGGAAACCCTCAATATGGAGCCTCTGGGTGGCTCAGTTGGTTAAGTGTCCGATTTTGACTCAGGTCATGGTCTCACAGTTTATGAGTCTGAGCCTTGTGTCGTGCTCTGTGCTGACAGCTCAGAGCCTGGAGACTGCTTCATATTCTGATACTGTGTCTCCTCTCTCTCTCTTCCCCTTGCCCGCTCGTAGTCTGTCTCTCTCTCTCTCATAAAAATAAATAAACATTAAAAAAAGAAAGCCTCAATAACGTTCAAATGGTTGAATTTTATTAAAATATGTTGAAGGCAAAACACCTGAGATCAGGAAGGATGATGTTAATTAAAAATATTTCTTCATCTATGAAATGGAGATCATTATTCTTCTAAACTCTTGTTAATGTGAGAATGAACAAAGATGTATTTATCCCAGTGTCTGACCCTGGGAAAATTTGTGTATTCCCATTATCATGGTTTATTTAAACAGGGAGGACACTTGTGTGTTTCCACAGCTTTTACAAACTCTTTGCTGTGTTCATGTCAGAATAAGTGTGCAGAGCCTGGATCTGAAAGCCCTTGAGAGGAGACCAGTCCTCAACCAATCTCTTGTCCTGGATCATGAGCTCCCTGGTCTCTGAGTTCCCCCTGGTGGTTGTGATTGCCCCCGGTGGTCCCCGTGCTCCTGTTGTTTCACAGACCCCTGCAGAGATACAGTGACTCCTTTAGTCCCCTCCCCATTTATGCAACATGCAAGGGTGAGACCCTTCCATCGTGAGCACTGCAGACCCTTCTGTTCACAGGATGTCTCCTCCTACATATTTTCCATCTTTGAACCCTTCACTCTGCTTCTTGCCTATAAATATACAGTTATATTTCCTTTAATCATTGGTGAGCAACAATCTTGAATAGTTATCATTATCAGCTGGCAAGAGTCAGAAGAACTTTTCATTTGATAATCGAGAGAACAAAAGAAGATTTTTGGGCTCATAAATTCTACTTTCATGAAACTGGGATAAATGTGCTCAGCTTCAGACATGTACCACCTTTAAGAAAAAAGGAAGTGTCAATCCCAGAGACAAGTTGGAGTCTGAGATTCAGAGCATTCTGTCTTTGAACCTAACGGGTTTCCCCAGATTGATAATCAAATTGTTTCTTGTTGGTGATGCACTTCTCAATTACACTGTATTTCTTCTGGCATAGGAATGTCAGTACCTGTTATGTTATGGTTACCATGCAGAAGCATTCAGAAGAACAAAAATGGTTTTCTAGCAATGCAGGTCGGCTGATGGAGAGAGTTTCACCCCAGGATGGAAGGTACCACAGTCTCACCCTACCCAAGCCACGTGGTTAGATTTGGGGTTTTAGAGGTAGTGAAATTTAGGAACGTTTTGGACTTGACTTAATATTTAATGATTTGACATGTTGGAGGATTTGGGGGTGTGGTAATGTGAGTGTCATGTGGGATGGAGGTGAACTTTCCCTGACATCAGTGTGGACTGTGGTCATCTATGTCATTCTTGAACCTGTGTAGAATAACTTATGTGGCCAAAGGGACTTGTCACATGAGATTAATTTTGAGACATTGATATTACTGCCATGTGTATGAGTCTGGGGATGGAGTTCAGGACACAGATGGGCAGTCACCAAATGTCCATCTCGGAACTGAAGATGAGTGGTTCCTGAAGACAGCACATCTGTGGGAGGGAATACCTTGAGCATTGTGGGATGAAACCCCTCATCACCAGGCACAGACACTTTCTTGCATGAAGTCCATGTCTCCCTCTGGATCTGAGTGTCTAACCGAACCCTGGTGGATATGCGTGGCTGTCCCCAAAATGCTCTGAGGTGAAGAGAAACAGTAAAGAAAGAAACATGAAGACAGATAACAGCAAGGAAAGACACATAAAGGAGTCATTGCCATTGAGAGAGGACTTCTGGGGCTGACATGCATCCTGTTTTCTGCAGCCTTGATCATACGATGTTGAACACTAGCCAGTGGAGGTCGATGGCAGCCCTACAAACTGGGCTCTGGGATGTAAGACCAGAACCACAGCCACCCTCAAACCTGACTGTGTTGTAGACAAGTGACATGACTCGGGAGATCCCTCACCTGAGGGTAAAGAGATGTTCTGGCCACCCTGTGGCCCCTCCACCCTCTGAGGTCACTCCCTCCAGATGTTATACATTCACAGCCTCTATTGTATGTGAAATGTACCCTCTCTCAGTAAGGCGATGGTCCACTGCTGGTTCTGGGAGGATCCGTCCTTGTGACCTTGTCTCTGGTATAAACCTCTTCTCTGTCTTCTAAGAATGAAAGCAAAGTTCCCCTTATCATGCAGCTAAAATCCAATATTGTGCCCTCACTTGGATCCAATTATTTTTTGGTGTAAATCACTAGTGAAATTGTCATCTGTTTGGAAATTCCCTTCAGAAGCAAGTACTGGAATACATGGGTGGTGTCAGGTGGTGTAGACCAGTGGAACAGCACATGGTAAACATGCATCCTCAAGGCTGAACTTGTTCCCTAGTGAGGAATGGGAAGTACAAGGAATGCCAGCTGACACTAGTCTGTGCTTTCTGAGTACCCAGCAGACCTGGGTGAATGAGTCTGTTCCAGGAGCAAGGACGTCTACACACAGGCAATACATAGATGCCAGGTGTCTAGACAGACTGCCCATGAGATGTGGTCACAGAGGAGCTGGGAAGGGCAGCTGGGGTTTGAATTCCAACTCACGTGGCACCAACATTGGGAATCATGAGTATGTTTGTTAATTAATGTCCACTACCAGTTAGGGATAAAATGGGTAAATGCAAGTAGTTAGACTCACTGCCCTAGATCCCATCGGTTATGACCATTTGTAACAAAATTTGTCCCCTTCCTTTTTTTCCCCTGTTTTTTAATGTCTGAAGATTTTATTTATTTACATCTTTGTTAGTTAACATGTAGTGTAGTTTTAGTTTTGGGAATAAAATTTAGTGATTCATCACATACATTAACACCCAGTGCGCATCACAACAAGTGACCTACATAATCGCCATCACCCGTTTAGCTATTTGAATCAGAATTTTTGTGTCCTTTGTGTAAATACCTTGTAGAGAAATTGGTGGGACATAAGGTAATTCTATTTTAACTTTTTAAACTCTTCTCCAGTGTGGTCACACCACTTTGCATTCCCACCAAGAGTATAGGAAGGTTCCTCTGTCTCCACATCCTTGCCAATATCTGTTGTTTCCTGAATTGTTCATTTTAGCCATTCTGACAGGTGTGAGGTGGTATCTTATCATGATTTTGAATTGTTTTTCCCCAATGATGAGTGATGTTGAGCATCTTTTCATGTGTCTCTTAGCCATCCAGATGTTTTCTTTGGAAAAGTGTCTGCTCATGTCTTTTGACCATTCACTGGATATTTGTTCTTCTGTGTTTGTTAAGTTCTTATAGATTTTGGATACTAACTCTTACCACGTATGTCATTTTCAAATATCTTCACTCCTCTGTCAGTTGCCACTTAATGTTGTTGATTGTTTCCTTCACTGTGCAGAAGCTTTTTATCTTGATGAGGTCCCAATAGTTCATTTTTTGCTTTTGTTTTCCTTGCCTCTAGAGGCATGTCTATTAAGAAGTTGCCGAGGTCGAGGTCAAAGAGGTTTCTGCCTGTTTTCTCTTATAGATGTTGATGTTTTTTGGTCTTACATTTAGGTTTTTCATCCATTTGGAATATATTTTTGCGTTTGCTGTAGGAAAGTGTGCCAGATTCATTCTTCTGCATGTTACTATCCAGTTTTCCCAGCACCATTTGCTGAACAGACTGTTCAGCAAATCTGGTTCTCTATTCTGTCCCATTCATGTATGTGTCTATTTTTGTGCCAGTACTATACTTTCTTGATGATTACAGCTTCGTAATGCAGCTTGAAGTCTAGAATTGTCATGCCTCCAGCTTTGGATTTCTTTTTCAACGTTGCTGTACCTATTCGGTGTTTTCTGGTTTTATACAAATTTTAAAATTCTTTGTTCTTTTTCTGTGAAGAATGTTGGTGTTATTTTGGTAAGGATCATATTGAATGTGTAGATTGCTTTGGGTAGTATTGATATTTTAACAATATTTGTTTCCCCGTCCATGACCATGGAATGCTCTTACTTTGTGTCTTGTGTAATTTGCTTCATATGCTTTCTATAGTTTTTAGCATACAGATCTCTAACATCTTTGGTTAGGTTTATTCCTAGGTACGTTATGATTTTTGGTGCAATTGTAAATGGGACTGATTCCTTAATGCCTCTCTTTTCTGCTTCATTTTTGGTGTATGTATATAGTGCCAATAACTTGATGTTGTCTTTGTATCCTACAACTTTTCTGAGTTTTGTCTCCGTCCTAGAAGTCTTTTGGTGGAATCTTTTGGATTTTCCACATAGAGTATCATGTAATCTGCAAAGAGTGAAAGTTTGACTTATTCCTTTCAAATGTCTATGCCTTTTATTTCTTTTCATTGTTTGATTGCAGAGGCTAAGCCTTCTAGTACTACGTTGAAAAAAATTAGTGACAGTGGATATCCCTGTCATGTCCCTGACCATATGTGGAGAGCACTCAGTGTTTCCCCATTGAGGATGATGTTAACAGTGCGTGTTTTGTATATGGCCTTAATGTTGTTGAAGAATTTTCCATCTATCTTTACTTGCTTGATGGTTTTCATCAAGAAAAGATAGTGTAGTTTATCAAATGCTTCTCTGCATTTATTGAAAGGATCATTTGGGTCTTATCCTATTATTGATATGGTGTATAACTTTGATTGATTGTTAATATTGATCCATCCTTGCACCCCAGGAATAAATCCGACTTCATCCTGGTAAATGATTCTTTTAATGTACTGTTGGATTCAATTTGTAAGTATGTTGTTGATAATTTTTGCATCCGTGTTCACCTGGGCAATTGGTCTGTAATTCTCCTTTTCTAATTCTTCCTGTTGAAATTTTGGTAGTTTACATGTTTCTGGGAATTTATTCATTTCTTCCAGATGGCCTAATTGGTTGGTATATAGTTTTTCATAATATTCTCTTATAATTGATTGTATTTCTGGTGTTGGTTGTGATCTGTCCCATGAAATTCATGATTTTGTCTCTTTGGGTCCTTTTTCTTTTCTGTTTGAATAATCTGGTCCAGGAACTTCAATTTTATTCATTCTTTCAGAAAGCAACCTAAAAGTTTTGTTGATCTGTTCTACTGTTTTTGTTTCTTTCTATGCCATTTATAGGTACTCTATGATTGTTTACCCTCCTCGTCTGACTTTAGGCTTCCTTTGCTCTTCCTTTTCTAGCTTCTTTAGGTGTAAAGTGGTTGTGTGTTTAAAATTTTATTTTTATTGTGTTAGGCCTGTACTGCTATATACTTCCATCTTAAATCTGCTTTTGCTGCATCCCACAGGATTTGGACTGTCAACGCTAACATTTTCATTTGCTTCCATGTATTTTTATTTCTTCTTTAGTTTCCTGGTTAACCGCTTTATTCTTCAGTACGATGGTCTTTTACTCCAACTATTAGTGGTGTTTCCAAATTTTTCCTTGTGGTCGACTCCAAGTTTCATAGTGTTCTGATCTGAAAAAATGCATGCCATAGTCTCAATCTTTTGTACTTGTAGGGGCTGATTTATGACCCAGTGTGTGATCTATTCTGGAGAATGTTCCATGTGCACTCGACAAGAATGTATCCTGCTGCTTTAAGATGGAATGTTTTGAATATATCTGTTAAGTCCATCTGCACCTGTGTCATTCAAAGCCATTGTTTCCTTCTTGGTTTTCTTCTTACACGATCTGTTCATTGTTGTAAGTGGGGTGTGAAGGTCTCCTACTACTAGTGTATTGTTATCAATGAGTTTTTTTTTTAATTTTTTAATTTTTTTATATATGAAATTTATTGTCAGATGGGTTTCCATACAACACCCAGTGTTCATCCCAAAGGGTGCCCTCCTCAAAACCCATCACCCACCCTCTCCTCCCTCCCACCCCCCATCAACCCTCAGTTTGTTCTCAGTTTTTAACAGTCTCTTATGCTTTGGCTCTCTCCCACTCTAACCTCTTTTTTTTTCCCTTCCCCTCCCCCATGGGTTCCTGTTAAGTTTCTCAGGATCCACATAAGAGTGAAGCCATATGGTATCTGTCTTTCTCTGTATGGCTTATTTCACTTAGCATCACACTCTCCAGTTCCATCCACTTTGCTACAAAAGGCCATATTTCATTTTTTCTCATTGCCACGTAGTATTCCATTGTGTATATAAACCACAATTCATCAGCTGATGGACATTTAGGCTCTTTCCATAATTTGGCTATTGTTGAGAGTGCTGCTATGAACATTGGGGTACAAGTGCCCCTATGCATCAGTACTCCTGTATCCCTTGGATAAATTCCTAGCAGTGCTATTGCTGGGTCATAGCGTAGGTCTATTTTTAATTTTCTGAGGAACCTCCACACTGCTTTCCAGAGTAGCTGCACCAATTTGCATTCCCACCAACAGTGCAAGAGGGTTCCCGTTTCTCCACATCCTCGCCAGCATCTATAGTCTCCTGATTTGTTCATTTTGGCCACTCTGACTGGCGTGAGGTGATACCTGAGTGTGGTTTTGATTTGTATTTCCCTGATAAGGAGCGACGCTGAACATCTTTTCATGTGCCTGTTGGCCATCCGGATGTCTTCTTTAGAGAAGTGTCTATGCATATTTCCTGCCCATTTCTTCACTGGGTTATTTGTTTTTCAGGTGTGGAGTTTGGTGAGCTCTTTATAGATTTTGGATACTAGCCCTTTGTCCGATATGTCATTTGCAAATATCTTTTCCCATTCCATTGGTTGCCTTTTAGTTTTGTTGGTTGTTTCCTTTGCTGTGCAGAAGCTTTTTATCTTCATAAGGTCCCAGTAATTCACTTTTGCTTTTAATTCCCTTGCCTTTGGGGATGTGTCGAGTAAGAGATTGCTACGGCTGAGGTCAGAGAGGTCTTTTCCTGCTTTCTCCTCTAGGGTTTTGATGGTTTCCTTCTCACATTCAGGTCCTTTATCCATTTTGAGTTTATTTTTGTGAATGGTGTGAGAAAGTGGTCTAGTTTCAACGTTTTGCATGTTGCTGTCCAGTTCTCCCAGCACCAATTGTTAAAGAGACTGTCTTTTTTCCATTGGATGTTCTTTCCTGCTTTGTCAAGGTTGAGTTGGCCATACTTTTGTGGGTCTAGTTCTGGGGTTTCTATTCTATTCCATTGGTCTATGTGTCTGTTTTTGTGCCAATACCATGCTGTCTTGATGATGACAGCTTTGTAGTAGAGGCTAAAGTCTGGGATTGTGATGCCTCCTGCTTTGGTCTTCTTCTTCAAAATTACTTTGGCTATTTGGGGCCTTTTGTGGTTCCATATGAATTTTAGGATTGCTTGTTCTAGTTTCGAGAAGAATGCTGGTGCAATTTTGATTGGGATTGCATTGAATGTGTAGATAGCTTTGGGTAGTATTGACATTTTGACAATATTTATTCTTCCAATCCATGAGCAGGGAATGTCTTTCCATTTGTTTATATCTTCTTCAATTACCTTCATAAGCTTTCTATAGTTTTCAGCATACAGATCCTTTACATCTTTGGTTAGATTTATTCCTAGGTATTTTATGCTTCTTGGTGCAATTGTGAATGGGATCAGTTTCTTTATTTGTCTTTCTGTTGCTTCATTGTTAGTGTATAAGAATGCAACTGATTTCTGTACATTGATTTTGTATCCTGCAACTTTGTTGAATTCATGTATCAGTTCTAGCAGACTTTTGGTGGAGTCTATCGGATTTTCCATGTATAATAGCATGTCATCTGCAAAAAGCGAAAGCTTGACTTCATCTTTGCCAATTTGGATGCCTTTGATTTCCTTTTGTTGTCTGATTGCTGATGCTAGAACTTCCAACACTATGTTAAACAACAGCGGTGAGAGTGGGCATCCCTGTCCTGTTCCTGATCTCAGGGAAAAAGGTCTCAGTTTTTCCCCGTTGAGGATGATGTTAGCTCTGGGCTTTTCATAAATGGCTTTTATGATCTTTAAGTATGTTCCTTCTATCCCGACTTTCTCAAGGGTGTTTATTAAGAAACGGTACTGAATTTTCTCAAAGGCCTTTTCTGCATCGATTGACAGGATCATATGGTTCTTCTTTTTTTTTTGTTTTTTTTTTTTGTTTTTTTTTTTGTTAATGTGATGTATCACGTTGATTGATTTGCGGATGTTGAACCAGCCCTGCAGCCCAGGAATGAATCCCACTTGATCATGGTGAATAATTCTTTTTATATGCCGATGAATTCGATTTGCTAGTATCTTATTGAGAATTTTTGCATCCATATTCATCAGGGATATTGGCCTGTAGTTCTCTTTTTTTACTGGGTCTCTGTCTGGTTCAGGAATCAAAGTAATACTGGCTTCATAGAATGAGTCTGGAAGTTTTCCTTCCCTTCTATTTCTTGGAATAGCTTGGGAAGGATAGGTATTATCTCTGCTTTAAACGTCTGGTAGAACTCCCCTGAGAAGCCATCTGGTCCTGGACTCTTATTTGTTGGGACATTTTTGATAACCGATTCAATTTCTTCGCTGGTTATGGGTCTGTTCAAGCTTTCTATTTCCTCCTGATTGAGTTTTGAAAGAGTGTGGGTGTTTAGGAATTTGTCCATTTCTTCCAGGTTGTCCAATTTGTTGGCATATAATTTTCATAGTATTCCCTGATAATTGTTTGTATCTCTGAGGGATTGGTTGTAATCATTCCATTTTCATTCATGATTTTATCTATTTGGGTCATCTCCCTTTTCTTTTTGAGAAGCCTGGCTAGACGTTTGTCAATTTTGTTTATTTTTTCAAAAAACCAACTCTTGGTTTCGTTGATCTGCTCTACAGTTTTTTTTAGATTCTGTATTGTTTATTTCTGCTCTGATCTTTATTATTTCTCTTTTTCTGCTGGGTTTAGGCTGCCTTTGCTGTTCTGCTTCTACTTCCTTTAGGTGTGCTGTTAGATTTTGTATTTGGGATTTTTCTTGTTTCTTGAGATAGGCCTGGATTGCAATGTATTTTCCTCTCAGGACTGCCTTCGCTACGTCCCAAAGCGTTTGGATTGTTGTATTTTCATTTTCGTTTGTTTCCATATACTTTTTAATTTCTTCTCTAATTGCCTGGTTGACCCACTCATTCGTTAGTAGGGTGTTCTTTAACCTCCACGCTTTTGGAGGTTTTCCAGACTTTTTCCTGTGGTTGATTTCAAGCTTCATAGCTTGTGGTCTGAAAGTATGCATGGTATAATTTCAATTCTTGTAAAATTATGAAGGGCTGTTTGGTGACCCAGTATATGATCTATCTTGGAGAATGTTCCATGTGCACTCGAGAAGAAAGTATATTCTGTTGCTTTGGGATGCAGAGTTCTAAATATATCTGTCAAGTCCATCTGATCCAATGTCTCATTCAGGGCCCTTGTTTCTTTATTGACCGTGTGTCTAGATGATCTATCCATTTCTGTAAGTGGGGTGTTAAAGTCCCCTGCAATTACCACATTCTTATCAATAAGGTTGCTTATGTTTATGAGTAATTGTTTTATATATTTGGGGGCTCTGGTATTCGGCGCATAGACATTTATAATTGTTAGCTCTTCCTGATGGATAGACCCTGTAATTATTATATAATGTCCTCCTTCATCTCTTGTTACAGCCTTTAATTTAATGTCTAGTTTGTCTGATATAAGTATGGCTACTCCAGCTTTCTTTGGCTTCCAGTAGTATGATAAATAGTTCTCCATCCCCTCACTCTCAATCTAAACGTGTCCTCAGATCTAAAATGAGTCTCTTGTAGACAGCAAATAGATGGGTCTTGGAAAACTCTAACTTTAAATGATATCTTCATTCCCCCCATCCTTGTGCATTGTAGCATTATTTACAAGAACCAAAACACCCTATGTGTCCGCAGACAGAAGAATGGGTAAAAAGAAGTGTGGCCTGTATGTACAGTGGAATTCTATGATTCGTCCATAAGAAAGAATGAAAACTTGCCCTTTGCGACAACATGGGTGGATCCTGAGGGCATCAGGATAAGTGAAGTAAGTCAGACATGTGGGAAATCAAATAGGTATGTCCTGGTGTAGGACATTACAGGGAACACATCGCAAAGCAGAACACTGCTTTCTGGCTTTGCTGAAAACAGCAGGCAATGCTTTGCTTGTGTGGTTAATGTGTATCTAGGAGTTACTAACTTCCCTTATCTCGTTAACGTATATCTAGGAAGCACTCATCACCCTTATCTAGTTAATATAGACCTAGGGGGCACTCGCTTTGCTTATCGATTTAATGTAAATCTAGGGGACACTCAGTTCCCTTATGTAGTTAATGTAATTCTAGTGGGAACACTAAAGTTCACTTATTTAGTTAATATTGATATAGTGCAACTAGTTAATATAAATCAGGGGGCACTGCGCTGATTTAGTTGAAATAAATTTAGGGAAACTCACTGTGATTATCTAGTTAATGTAAATCTAGGGGGCACTCAGTTCCCTTATGTAGTTAATGTAAATCTAGGGATCATTCACTTATCCAGTAAATTTTTATGTAGTGGGCACTCATTTAACTCACCTAGTTAATGTGAATTTATGGGGCACTCGTTTCACTTATCTAGTTAATGTAAATCTAGGGGGCACTCATTTCCTTATCTTGTTAATGAAAATCTATGGGACACATTAGGTAAGCACACTTTGCTTATCTAATTAATGTATATCTAGGGCACATTCAATTTGCTTATCTAGTTAATGTCAGCATAGGGGGAACTCACTTTAATTATCCGGTTAATGTATGTTTAGGGGGCACTCACTTTGCTTATCTAGTAAATGCAAATCTCGGGGGCAAGCTACACTTCCCATATCTAGTTAATGTCAATCTAGGGGACACACTCACTTTGCTTATGTAGTGAATGTAAATCTAGGGGGCAAGCTACACTTTGCCTAGATAGTTAATGTAAATCTAGGGAAACCTCACTTTGCTTATCCAGTATTTGTATATCTATGGGCACTCTCTTCCTTATCTAGTCAATATAATTCTAGGGGCACTCACCTCACTTACCTCCTTCATGTATATATAGGGGGCACTCACTTCCCTTATGGAGTTAATGTATATGTAGGTGGCACTCACTTCACTTTTGTAGTTAATATAAATCTAGGGGCAGGTTAAACTTTGCTTATCTAGTTATGTAAATCTAGGGGTCACTAACTTCACTTATCTAGTTATTCATCTAGGCGGCACTCACTTTGCTTCTCTTGTTAACATAAATCTAGAGGGCAGTCACTTTGCCAGTCTAGTTAATGGGTATCTAGGGGGTACTCCACTTTGCTTATTTGGTTAATGTATATCTAGGGGGCACTCAGTTTATGGAGTTAATGTATATGTAGGGGGCAAGCTACACTTCACTTACCTAAGTAATATAAATCTAAGGGGCACTCACCTTGCTTATCCAGTTAATGTAAATTTAGGGGACACTCACTTAGCTTATCTAGTTAATGTAAATCTAGGGGCATGCTACACTTTACTTATTTAGTCAATATAAATCTAATGGGCACCTGCTTAGCTTATCTGATTTGTGTATATCTGAGGGGGCACTCACTTTATCTAGTTAGTAAATCTAGGGGGCACACTACAGTTCACTTATCTAGTTAATATTACTCTAGGGGGCACTCACTTTGCTTAGCTCATTAATGTCAGTTTAGGGGGCCCTCACTTCTCTGATCTAGTTAATGTGTATCTAGGGGGACCTCTGTGCACACACAATGAACTTTGGTTTCTTTCCCCTGTTCATCCAGGTCATGTGAACTTAGTTCTTGGTCCACAAGAACATTTGGTGGAGAATTTCTTCCTCCCCTTCACCTTTCTAGGCTCTAGGTTCAGCCACATTCTGCTTGTCAGCTCAGACCCAGCACTATACTTGAAGCCCACATCGCTGTGTGCTGGTGTGTAGACTCCCATCAATTAGTGGGTGTGGCCTGTGGGTGCTAGATCCTCCACAGGACCCATTCTTACTTTATCCTGAAGGTAAACTCACGTTTCCAGCACATGTATGGTGTTAACTGAATAGGTCTGCATCTGTAACACGTGTGTCCAAACAGACAGAAGGGCTGATGTTACTCCACAGTTCACTTAGCATCCTTCTGTAGTTTACTGAGCAGGTGGCCAGGGCACCTGTTTGGCCCTCCTTCCCAAACATTCCTGGACGCATTCTTGCTGGGAACATGCAGTGTGGCTGCACGGGAATTTCAGGAGGTGCTGGGAAAGTATGATTACCTGTTTGCCCTGGAACGTGGAGAATATGTGTACACATGGCAGTCTAATACTTTGTGTAACCATGTGTCTTTGAGACAAAGTGCATGCATGGGGACACATTGGTACAACTTACAAGACTATCTGCACCAACAAAAGGATTCTAGGTATGAACTGAAGTGAAAATCCTGTTATGTGCTTCATGTGTTTTACATCTATTGGTGAATTATGGGATAAATTCTTATTCCAAAGTAATTTCTGAAACAGTTACTATTTAGTTCTGAAAATTTCCTAATCAATTACTATTAAAAAGTTGTATATTTTCAATTCAGAAGAAAATAAACAGACTTTAATATCACTATTATGATTTAAAATATATTCTAGACAACTGTAAAAGTAGTAAAACATATTTAGAAAAAGGGTCCCTAACTTTCCACAGGCTCAACTCTGCAGGACTTCTAGAAGGTTCTTGGGAGAACCAAAGTGGAAATCCTAGGCAGACCCTCATCTAAGGATGAACTCACTGAAAAATAGAGAAAAGAAGGAGAAAAGGGGTTCATACTCATCGGGCTCCCTCGGAATGCCAGAGACATCCATAGGCACTTGTGCCTACCTTTCTGATTGATTTCACTGGGGGCTACTTTCAGCCTCATAGTCTCAGTCTCCCACATTCGGAAATTTGCTCTCCAGGAAGGCACAGCTTGCACTGGCTGGGATCGAATCCATGTCCCTTTCCCTCACAGCCCACAGACACCCCAGTGTGGGACAGGCAGTATGGGTGGGTGGTAGCCCTCCATCACCCTGAACCCATATTGGGACCAGGAAATGAGAGGTCACCTGAAGAATGAGACAAAGCTCAGTGTGCAAGAGCACAGTTTTGGGGAAAATTCATGAATTTGTCCCTAAAGGAGCTTGTGGCAACTTCTCTTATTTCTGGAACCAGAAACCTCAGCCCAAGACACAGCTGCTGACTCAGGTCTTCTGCACAGAGTCTTAGGCACCGTTTGGGCTCTTACAGGCTTACAAAAATACATAGAGGCCACAAGCATGCCGTTTTCAAGTTTTATTTCAGAGTTCTGCTCAGTGACGCATTAGAGACCTGGTGTCAGGTCCATGATGTGCCTGTGGACCCCTGTGTCTCCCGCAGACCCCTGGAAACGTGGATGTTAGCTGTGCCGCCTCATTACTGTATTTTCACAGATGAGCCACGTGGACTGTCTATAGTTGTTTAGGGGTCTGGAGGCTGAATTATGCATTGTCTTGATCAACAGTCTCTTCCGTAACTTTCTGTCTGTTGATAGTTCTGACATTTCCGGCAACACCAAAGAGGAATGCAGCAATTAAGACATAGATTCTAGCAAAGATCACTCTGAGATATGCCACGGATTCACGACTTTGCCTGACTGACCGCATTCTTCTTGGAGGGGGTCCACTGTCTGTGCTCCCACCAGTGCCTCATTCAGTGCACCGTGGAGGATCCCAGCCTACGTGGCAATGGCAGTTCCTGTTACTGTTGCATATCCCTCTGTGACTGCATTTCTCTGGGATACAGTCATAGTTCAGTTGAGTCACACTGCCATTGCAGTAGGTATCCTGACAGAACTTTCCAGGAGCACAGGGGGTACCAGTTCTCACATGACCAATATCGGTTGTTCCTGTGCTATGATGCGAATCCAGCCCAAAACACCAGAACCCTGAGATCTCAGACTGGTGAAATCCAACATGCTCTTGCAGCTGAGGGAGATGGGTGAAGTTACTACACTGCAGCCTTCCACACTGCATGTCTGTGGGGGAACAGGGTTTAGATTTGAATACCCCTGGGTCTCTTCTGCAGTGTCCATATCGGCTGCCTTTTTGATTTATGGTATAGCAGACATTTTCACCCTTCACAGCATTTCTGCCAAAGATTTCTTGGCAGTGCATAGTGCGGTCAGTGCAGTTTCCATGATAGCAGTAGCCCTCTTCAGTGCACGGGGTTCCATCTTGCATATAGAAGTCATCAGGGCACTCCACGGACACCCCACGGCAGTATTCTGGAAGATCACATATATTTTGGATTGGCCTGCAGAGTGTCCCAGCATCGGAATAGGTGCAGTTTGTACAGCATCTGCCTGTATCACATTTGCTGCCAGGGGTTAGAATACAATCACTCGTACAGCAGGGATTGTTGTAGCACTGCTTGAAGGAGCCACAGTCACACTGCTCACCTGGCTCCACTACATAGTTTCCACAACGATCGTGAGTCAGGCTTTTATTGAAATAGGAAAGTCCTGAGTCAAATATGCACTCACAAAAATTAGTCACCACTACATGCTGCATATGAATGAAGGAACAGTTACTGAAAGAATCTGTCATAATAGGGTATTGATTCATAATGCAGGTAGACCTCCTCTGGCATGCACAAAACTGATTGTCATAAAAAATACCAATAGATAATGCAATTTTTTGGGCTACTAACACAGACAACAATAAAAAATTTCTGCTTAGAGAAGCAAGCGAGATGATGGATTTTGATCCACATACCGCATATGTGGCTGGCTGAAACTGAAGTTCATGTGGCGCATCTTTGTTCATAAGTAAAGCTGTATGTGGTTTAAAAGCAACAAACAAGTGTCTTTGAAAGTAGATATGAATCGGACTCCCTGGCACCTGAAAATTGTTCAAGACAACTGGATCTTCCAGATTATAAATGACCATGGAGGAAATATAGTGCCTTACATCAATACCTTGAAGCATTGAGTCAGTCAAACTAACAAGCATTATGAGGAATCGGGCACATTTTGACACGTTGTTGAACACACTATACATTGTTTTGGAACCGAGAACAAGTCCTTTCAAAATTCCATGATGGGATGAATACAACTTACTAGAGATCCTGGGGGCTGCAGTGATATTTGCTTGAGAGAACAGGGGGTTCCTATCCCCCTTATATCCCAGGTTATAAGTAGGTCCCGTTGCATTGGTGTCTGCCACTATCTGAGAAACAACGTGTTCAAACCGTTGGGAATCGCTGAGGGGTCTGATTTCATAGGCAAGGTCATCCAACTTCATGATACCTTCAAGGCCCCCATAGCACGTGTCCATGGTGACCATGGAAAGAGGAATCTCCTCCAGGTAGCCGAGGTAGTAACAGTCTGGAGGGATGAAGGGGTAGTCCATCTGCAAGGCTCCCTGATCATCCTGAGTCATCATCAGCAAATGTCTGGACCAAAAGAGTTTCTTGTGCCTCATGTGGATAACATGGCTCTTGCCCCCAAAATGCAGGCTATAGGACAGCCAGCCAGGCATCTGAACGCCCTTGCCGTGGTGCAACTCCTTCTTGGGAATTACCACCTCAGAAGAGATGTAGCGCCATGAGGGACGACCTTGAGAACCTTGGACAGGAGCCAGCAATGCCCAGAGCGCAAACAGCAAGAGGGGTGCCCTCAGGGTGACCTGGTCCTCTGCCAGCCTCATGCCCGTGCTCAGGGACATCTGCCAGTGAGAATGGATAAATGGAGGATCCTCAGCAAAGCCAGGTCTAGACCATCAGACAGAACAGAGGGCTGTACCGGGTGGCCAGCACCCTACACCTCGGGGCCACCTGTGGGGTTAGGTAACAGTCACAGGGTGTGGCATTGGGTGACCCTGCTCATCAGTTCACCTGGGGTGGATGTGGAGAGTCAGGTGGGCCATGGTCAACAGTGCTCACATGGACATGGGTAGGGACTTTGACCCAGAAACACGGCTCTATTCAACACATTCCATCTTTTCTCCTTCTATTTGGATACGGGATATGCAATTATAACACACTGAACTTCTCTACCAATTCCACGTCCTGTGGTACTGCTGGGTCACTTTCTCTGGATGACTGCTTTTCCTCATTATGGAGACCAATGCTTCCTACTTCCATGGGATATGGAGGTAGACTGTCAATTTTACCTTTGTACGTATTGAAAAACATCGCTTTGTAATTTTACATGTCTTATTCTGGTTGGCTATTAGTTTGCAAGCCATTTGATCCTTTTGGTTGTTGCTTTGAAGCTTCCTCTGAGTTTACTGAGGAAACATTTCCCAGTATTCTGTGTCATGATTGGTGAAGTACAAGGTTGTATTTTAGTTTTTTCTTATGCCATCTGGTGAGAACAGAAAGTACTGCTGAACATGTGTGAGCCCCAGGGGATTTCCCCTCTAATCCCTTATTGTGGTTCTTTCCTGGCCTCTGGCAGTCTTCTCCCATGCCTGTGAGTTTCTCTCCTCAGGTGGAGATAGATGCAGGGGAGTTGAGGTTACGTTGGCAGCTTGCACCATGGAGGCTGCACATGATCGAAAATGGTATCCACCATGGAACTCCCTTGTTTAAGTACCGTCTAGTCCTTTAAAATCCCCTGGGTTGGGCAGAAACCCTCAGAGTTGGCTTTTGAAGAGTCTGCCTTTTCTCCGGGTGGCTGACCTCCTAAATAAAGCTCAACTTCTTTTCCCACCAAAACTAAAACTTTGAACATTGACCTTTCCAGAAATACTCAGCTGAATTTGGGATTTGATAACAATACAATGGAGAGTGGAATGGCAGTTGTCAGGGGCTGGCAGGGTGGGGCAATGAGGAGTAGATCTCAAGGGCTATGATTTTCTGTTATGCAAGATGATTAAGTTCTAGAGGGGTCTCCACAACATTACCCCTGTAATTAACAGTACTGTACTGTATGGTTCAAGTTTTGTGAAGAGTGTTGGTGTCATGTTCAGTGAGATCCTAACACAAAACCAAAGTGGAAGACACGAATTTTGCTTCTCACATGACAGTATGCTGAACGGCATGGACACACTCTCTACTGATAATGTGAAAATAATTTCAAAACATTTGCATAGTTTGAATAGTAACCCTGAGGATATTTCATTTACAAATATCTTCTTCCATTCCATAGGTTGACTTTTAGTTTTGTTGATTGTTTCCCTCACTGTGCAGAAGCGTGCTATTTTGAGGTAGTCCCAATGGTTCATATATGTATGTATTTAATTTTCTTCTTTTATTTTTAATTTAAATTGAAGTCTTCAGTCTTTGAGCTCCACGTTTACAGGAAGTTGACTTGTCATGATTAACTTTATGGGTTATCTTGACTGAGTCATGGGTGCCCAGATTCACCACTGTTTCTGTGGATGTCTGTGATGTGTTTCCAGAAGAGACTGGCATTTCCTTCCATGGTTTCTGTCTGGGCATCACCCATTCCATTAAGGTTCTGAATAGAATCTGATGCAGAGGGAGGAAGAATTCCCTCATTTTTACTTCCCATGTGCTTGTTTGAACTGGAACAGTGGTCCCCTCTGGCCCTTGTTATGAGAGTTATATCATCAGATCTCTACGTTCTGAGACTAGACCCTAGTTCAGAATCAGACATATTACACCACTGGTTTTCCTGGGTCTCCAGCTTGTGACAGTAGATCATGGGACTTCCCAACCTCTTTAGTCATGGAAACCAATGTGCTTTGGGTTCTGTTCCTCAGGAGAATCCAGACTAATACATGGAGATGATTTATCTCTTGTTTAGAGGAATTGAATAAAGCTGTAGCTCATTTAACGTCCTGAGTAGCAAGTGCCAGGAGGGAGTGTCACGTTGTTTGATTGGGACAAGGGCTGGGTGAAGTTAATGGGGAGCTGTGGGATCCTGTGGTCCTGGCTGCACAGGGAGTGCATCTGGGACTCCTCTAATGGCTCAGATGTTGTGCCTCAGAAAATCTGTAATTCACTCATGTTGAGGGACAGGAGTAAGCAATGCAAACAACTGTGTCTTTTGTGCATGTTAGTGCAGTTTTCCTATGACAACAGGTATCTAATTCAGAGAGTTAATAGGTAAGCACAGAATCCTGTGTCCAGAGAGGCTCCCTGGGGAAACTGCTGTGTGGACAGGAAGCCCCAGACCCTGACAGGAAACCTGCCTGTAACCTCCATCTGCACCTGCTCCTGGCAACACAAAGCAGAATTGTGCATAGTGTGCGCCCCCTGGTGGTGCTGATCCCCTCCTGCAGGGAGGTTTGCGTGTGAGCTCCCAGCGAGGTCCCCTCACCCTGTTCCTTGCACAGTAATATGTGGCCGTGTCCTCAGACTTCAGGTTGTTCATCTGCAGATACAGCGTGTTCTTGGCGTTGTCTCTGGAGATGGTGAATCGGCCCTTCACGGAGTCTGCGTAGCTTGTGCTACCTCCACTACTACTAATATACGCGACCCACTGCAGCCCCTTTCCTGGAGCCTGGCAGACCCAGTTCATGCTGGAACTACTGAAGGTGAATCCAGAGGCTACACCGGTGAGTCTCAGGGACCCCCCAGGCTTCACCAGGTCTCCCCCAGACTCCACCAGCTGCACGTCACACTGGACACCTGCAGACGCAAGACATCTTGGTCAGGAGACTGTCACACATCCACTGGTTCTCACTCATATCCACTCACATACTCAGTGTCTCTCGTTCACCATGAATTACCTTTTAAAAATGCAACAAGGTAAACCAAGCCAAGCACATACTCCATGATGAGGTGTCTGTGTTCTGTCCTCATCACAGAATGGGAACACCTGGGACCCCTGGAGCTGGGGCTCCTCTCCCAGCTGCACGGTCGGGATGGGCTGGTTTTATCAGCACAGAGAGGGCCCTATTTGCATGTCCTCTTGCATATATATCACACTGCAGACTTAGATTTGATTCTTTAAAAGTGAATGGCAGGTTTGGGATGCATTTCTACATTAGTTTGTGTGGATGGTGCTGTGACAATATGAATAATTCTTATCAGTGAGCACAGGTATATTTGTGGAACTTGTGCATTTTTACATGGCTTTCATCAACAAAGGTCATTTTCGCTCTACAATTATTTTACATACTTTATGAAGTTTAATCCCAAGTACTTTATTCTGTGCCATTTTCAATTGTATAATTTTGTTATTTGTTTTGCATATATTTCCATGCTGGTGTGTAGAATCATAGGTGGTTTATTTTTATTTATTTTCTTTGTTCATTGTGCTCATTGTGCATCCTGCACTCTTCCTCATTTTAAAAAACTGGTTCTAATATTTTTTGTGGTATCTCTAGGGTTTTGTTATGTTCAAGATCATGTCATCTGCAAACAAATAATTTTCCTTCCTCCTTACTGATTTAAATGTCTTTTATTTCTTTCTATTGCCAAAGTTTGTGGGTACTTCTTCCAGTTGTAGGTGAAGAATGCTTTTTCCTTCTTTTCTCCTGGGCTTTCACCCTAAGGATTCAATTGACATAAGACTGATCTAAAGGGGAGAATAAATTTCATTTTGCAAGTGCCTGGGCTTCCTCATAATATGACACACAGAGAATGAACAAAGCAGGTGGCACTTGTGACTTTCAGACAACAAAACATTGGATTCGGTAAGAGTCAAGGCAAAGGTGTGGTTTTCGGATATGTAATTAGTCAAGTAACTAGGTTTGTTTGCACAACCTTCTTGTCCCTGAGTTCCTTATTCTGGTGCTAAGGATGGTTCTCCCCTCCTGGCACAGGGAAGGGAGTTTCCCGAGGGAGATTTATATCCTGCTGTCAAGGGACAAAGGAGGGTCTGAGTGTCCTTGGACTGGCTGTTTCTCCCATGACTTTCATCCAAATAAGGACTGTGACACGATGATATGGTTTGAGGCAGCATAGTTATTCTTCACGTTATCATGTGGAATACTTCTATTGGGGATGACCATCATTGCCTGGTGCCTGATGTGGCAGGAATGGTTTTAGTATTTTATGTTCAATATGCTGTCAGGTGTGGGCTTTCATAGTGGCCATGATCATGTGGAGGTAATTTCCTTCTCCTTTTTAATTGAGTTATTTTTAAATGATGAACATGTGTTTTTTGTTCATGAAAAAACTGTGTCTAATGATTTTATGAACAAATTAAGGATGGCTTTGATTCAATCATTCCCTGTGTTAATGGAGGACATCAGATTTTTGCATTTGTGTATGTGGAAGGATACTTGCATTTCAGGGATGAATCACACTGGATTATCATGTATGATCCTTTCAGTGTGCTGTTGAATTCAGTAGGCTCGGATTTCATCAAGGACTTTTGCATGTATGTGTATCTGAGACACTGGCCTGTAGTTTCCCTTCTTGTGGTGTGTTTCTCTGGCTTTGGTGTGAGAGTAAAGGTGTCCTCATAAAGTGCATCTGGGACTGGTCTTTTTCATCAGCAATTTGGAATAGTTTGAGAAGTATTGGCATTAATTATTCTTTAAATATTGTAGAATTTTAGTAACGCCTTGTTTCTTTTTGGAGGGTGAAGGTTTTACATTAAGGATATCTTCTTACTAAGTTTTGTTTTGTTCCTTTTGTATTTTGCATGGAAGAGTCTTGGTGGATTACATAATGCTAGAAAATGTGTAATTTGTTCTTGGTGATCTAATTGTTGACTTATAAATATCTAAGTTTTTCCTTCATGATCCTTTTCATGTGTTTAGTTCAGTTATGTCTCCTTTTTCAGTTCCGATGGCATTTGTTTGAATCTTACCTATTTCCCTAGGCTACCTATGTTTTTTAAATTTCACTTATCTTTCCAAATTCAAATTTTAATGAAGTTGATTTGTTTTCTGTATTTGTGATAGTCTTTTTTTCTCTGTTGTATCTTTTTATGTTAATTTTATATTTATCTTTTTATCTCAATGAAAATACCAATGCCTTTTTTTTAAAGGAATCTGAAAAATATACTAATTCATATGTAACCACAAAACACATGGAAGTAAAAAACAAAATCCTGAAGAGGAGAGAACCTGGAAGAAGGAGAACACTTCTTCCTTCTAAATATATTGCAGAGGTACATTAACTCCAACAGTGTACTGCTGGCATGAAATGAGTCATATAGACCAGTGGAGCTCATTACGGAGCCAGAAGTAGAATTGTGCAGATGCAGTCAGCAAATCCTCCATGAGATTTCCAACAATGCACAGTGGGGAAAGGATTGTGTCTCTTAAACATGGTGTTGACTAGGGGCGCCTGGGTGGCTCAGTCAGTTAAGCATCCAACTTCCAGTCACGTATTGTTGTCATGATTTGTGGGTTTGAGCCCCACATCAGGCTCTGTGCTGACAGCTCAGAGCCTGGATTCTGTGTCTGCCTCTATCCCTGTGCCTCCACTGATCATGATCTGTCTCTCTCCCTCAAAAATAAAAGAAAGATTAAAAAATGGTGTTGATATACACATGCAAAATAATGACATTTGGCCGTAATCTTGCATCATACATATACGTCAACACAAACAAATCTCAAAATGGATTAAAGATTAAGCAGAACACCTGACCCAAAATGCCTTCGAAGAAAACACACAGGATAAACATCATGACATTCTCTTGACAATGATTTATTTGATACAAAAGCAAAATCACAGAGAACCATGGCAGACAAGGGGGACTGCATCAAACTAGAAAGGGGGCAAATCAAACAGTAGCAGGGTGAGAAGGCAGTCTATGAAATGGGAGACATTACATTAAAAATATTGAAAAGGAGTTAATATCCAAAATACAGGAGGGACTCCTTAACATCAATAGCAAAAATCACAATTATAATCATAACAGTAAGCACATCACCTGATTAAAATTTGGGTCAAGCATGTAAATATCCATTTCGCTATTAAGGTTGAAAAAATGTCCATCCAGCATATGACTTGGTGTTCATCATCACTAATCATCAGAGAATTCCACCCCCGATCCACTGAGATACCACCTTACAACTGATAGCAAGGCTATTATAAAATAAGGCAAACACAATGAGAACATCTCAAGTGTTGCTGAGGATGTGGAGAACAGGCAATCCTAGAATTCACTTGATGGGAGTGCAACATAGTATAGCTACTATGGAAAACTGCGGTGAAATAACCCACTAAACTGAGTTCCTAATCTGCTCCCATAGTGTTGACTTCATGTCCAGCTGAGTGTGAGGAAGGTCTGGGCCTCATGTTCTGTGGAGAGGAGGTGCAGAGACAGGTGGATCCAGTGGATGATTCCTTAACTCCTTCAGTAGAATGGACCCCTGGCTGACCGTTTTGTAAGACTTGACTCAGTGTGCCTCCCCACTGGTTGTCTCTGGCTTCCTGAACTGGATGGAGAACAAAAGGAGTGAAGGGTAGAAACTACTCTTTTCTCTCACAGGAACGTGTATATACTGAGAATCCTTGAGAGAAAGTCGCGGAGTTGATGAAGATGCTGTGGGGTTTCGACAACCACAAGGGTCTTTCCTCATGGTCTCTCTTCATGGGCATCAAAGGAAAACCTTAAGGAAAGTAAAAGGAGAGGAGCTGCTCAAATGTATTAAATTTAGATCACTTTAATGAGTCAGTCTCCTCTGTTTTAAAATCACTTACATGTATTTTAAATGGTGGCCCGTGTACTTGTGAGGCACAGGTCTGTATATGAGTTGATTTATCCCCGAGCTTGGTCTCTGTCAAGGTCGGCACTACTATATGACTGTTCACTCTAAATGTTAGAAGACATCTGTGTTTGTAAATGGTTTAGGAAACAGTGTGTACTGTTTACTGGTCAGGATGAAGCTTGCAGGGCATGATGAGAAAGATGCTTCACAGGAAACCTGACCCTGAAACACTGGTTCTGGATATGAATTCTGAGACCTTGGGTGCCCCCTGGAGACCTGTGAACCTCCAGGTTACCTACGTGGCTCCTGGTGTCCTGTGTGTTCCTGATGACCTGAGTGCCCCCAGGTGAACTGAGTGGCAACTAGTGACCTCAATGCCCCATGGAGACCTGAGCATCCCCCTGGAGGTCTGAGTGCTCCATGCAGAACTGAGCGACCCTGGTGTCCTCAGCTCCCCCTGGTAACCTGAGCACCCCAGGAGATCTCAGTTACCCCTGCTGTCCTGAATGCCCCCTCGTGACTTTTAGGTAACCTAAGGGCAAATTGCAATTTTTGGGCCCATGCTCAGCTCTCAGAAGTCCTTTGTGGTGTTTGAGCCAGCTCTGTGGCTAGGCCTATCCTGTCCTGTTCACCCTTAGAGGGGGTTCTGATTGTGTGGCTGTTAATCCTGGGGGAACCTCCAAGGGGGTGGCCAGCACCTGCTTTATCCCTCTTCCTCTTGCCTAACAAACTGCCTAACTGATGGACATGTGGCTCTTGTGGTCTGGACCCTAGTATGTGATATAGAATATAGGATAGTATGTGAACCATCCACTGCATCCACTCTGGTTGGTGGATCCAATTCCACCAGAAATTACTGGTTGAGATGGAGAACCCCAAGATGCTGCCAGTGAGGTGCAGAGTGTGCAAGGCACTCACCAGTTGGGCACAACCCCTGCAGCTGCACCTGGAACAGGACCCCTGGGGACAAGGAGACTCAGCCTGGGCCAGTCACCAGCAGTCACAACCATTCCCATCATCCCACATCTGACATCTGAAACCCTCACCTTTGGGACCTCTCACCAGGCACAAGGAAGGCCCTACAGTCTCTTCTGTTTCTCGAATACAGTTCTGCCTTCCTTAGGGACTTCAGCCCTGTCTGAGGAGAGACCTGTGGGCTCCCACACCCTGAGATTGGAGTTTACTCTAGATCTTGAGAAGTTTGCCTGTGTGGGAGGGAGCATGTCCTTATAAGTGGACAAAAATTGAGTCAGGCTCCCCTGGTCCTTCCAGGTCCACCTGTGGGCATCTCTTTGTGGATCCACAGGCTTGTTGGTCCTCGGTCAAGGCAACACTTGGTCTATGAATTGTGTTGGAGGCAGGTCAAGTGATGGCCTCACCTTTCTGATCAGATAGTGAACAAATGAGTGGATCACAATTCACTATACTCTGTCCAAAAGATATTTGAAGGGATCCATATTTTCTCCAGAAAACTTTCCAAATCAAGTCTTTAAATACATTCAATTTTAACAGTCATTCCACACATAACTGCATAGGAAAAATCTATATTGATGTCCAGTCTGGTGTAAATATAACAAGCAAAGGACACTTGTTCCCAGGATCATATTTCTTTTAGTTTCCACACTGATGTATTAACCTCACCTGACAACTACCTGCAGAGCTTGAGCACACCTGGAGACTTCTGATCTTGATGGTTCTCTGCTGATGGGGTTTGCTTCCTCAGTCACCTGCAAAGCTTGGAAGCAGTGCCGACATCTTTAAGTGCACAGACACCAAGACATGGACACCTTTCTGTCACCTGCAGATATGATTCCCATGCATGGGTGGTGTCTCCATCTCCTGAGAAATCCCCATCCAACACAAGGGGCTGTTAACTCAGGGAGGAGGCACAGATGTCACAGAAAAGTGGGGGACTCTTCACTGATATGGCACAGAGACCATCAGTATCTGAGGTAAGAAGTTAATGGCACTAAAACAACCACATTAATGAAAATGGATTGGCTGACCTGGACATCATTGGAATCTAAAAATCCGGAGCCTAAAGAAATTGTAGAAAATGTGTTCATAGTCCTGAAGGCATGTGCCAAGAGGATAAATGCTGAGTTAGCTGAATAGACTTCAAATAGAGATCAGAATGCTAGATAGTAGATAGATGATAAGTGGATAGGTGATGGATGATAGAGGGTAGATAGATGATAGATAGATAATAGATAATTTTATGTTATATTAAAGTCACTATAGAGGATTCACATCATTATGAATGTATTATAATGAAATTATCCACTATTGGCAATATTTTTTAAAAGACCATAATTTCATATGGAAAAGAATATTTGACACCAACTTTAGATATACAAAATAAATAATTATGACTTCAATATTTTCTGAATAACTACAGCTTCCACATAGGGTAGCACATGCCTCCTTGTAGATTCCTCCTCCCTCTGGGGCTTTGGCTTCCACTCCCATTTGTTCCCAGGGTCTCCCTTCCCAGGATGTCCTGAGCTCTGGGATGTGCAGGGACAAGAGCTCTGTCCTGGATCTGGACCATCATCCCTCTGGCCTAACATTTACAGCTCCTTCCAGGCCCTTGCTCAACCACCAGGCTTCTGCCCACCAGGCTCCATCCCTGTATCCACCACCTGCCAGCCTCCTTCTGGACTCTTCCATTCATTTCCTGTGGATTTAACAACAGTTTGTTAGGTTGGCAGGTCTCCTAATAATACTTCACATTGAGGAAAGAACTGTATAGGTAAAACATGACAGACTCTCTCCACAATAGCCTTGAGTTCATTCCCATGATGTTATTATTTTGCACCCCATCTCAGCCCCTTGACCCCACAGTCTTGCATTAGAAACGGTCACTTTCATGAACTGAACTAAATCTGTCCCCCCTACAAAACTGGTCCATCCTATCTATCTACTCTATATGGTCATCAGACAACCACCAAGCTAAGAAGGAACACAATACAGAGTGTGAAGACATAAGTATTTATAGAAATAATTTTATAAAATTTTATCTAATAATCAAAGTAATGAGATATTTACAGAAGTAACTTAAATATGGTAAATGACCATGTTTATTATAAGATTCTATGAGTTTAGATGAACATAATCAAGTTACAGGACAACCGAGTAACCACAGGTCAAAGAAATGTATCATTCTCAGGTCTATCCAAACCCTTTCCTTTGCACACCAATCAGTTTCCTATCTCTCCCTTTCTCTCTGGGCCTCGCATGTTCTCTGTCTCAAAAATAAATAAACATTACAAAAATAAAGATACGTACAGGTCAGTGAGATTTAATGGAGAACCCAGAAATTAGCCCCTTCATCTTTGGTCAACTGAATTTTGACAAGAGCAGACAACATGACATTGGGGAACAAATGGTCTTTTTAATAAAGGGTGCTAGACAGCTGGCTATCCATGTGCAGAGGAATGAAATTGCGTCCATACCTCACACCATATACAAACATCAAATCAAAATGGATCAACAGTTTAAATGTAAAATTATGACCTCTGGAAGCAATATATCGAGATAAATCTTCATGACCATTGGGTTTAGCAATGCTGTTAGAGATGACACCAAAGCACAAGCAAGGAAAGAAAAAGTAGATAAATTTAGTTTTCTCAACATTAGAAACCTTTGTACACCAGAAGATGCTATCCCCAAAGTGAAAAGACAAAGCCTAATGGAAGACAATATTTGCACAGTATTTGTCTGGTAAGAGCCTGTTATGCAGAATGTATAAAGAGTTTTTACAACTCATCAACAAAAAGACAACCCCATTTTTAATATGGACAAAGGATTTGGATATATCTTTCCCCAGTGCAATCATACAAATGGTGAATACCACTTGAAAAGATATTAAACATCAATAGTCCTTATGGAAATGGAGATTTAAACCACAGTGAGATACCCTTTTACACGCACTAAAAATGCTCTAATCAATACAACTACAAAATAACAAATGTTGGTAAAGATGTTGAGAAATTGGAACCCTCCAACCTTGCTTGTGGAAATGTAAAATGGTGGAGACTATGTGTAAAATAGTTTGGCAATTCCCCCACCCCAAAAAAAGATAAAAAAATAGAATTACCATATGGCCAAACAATACTACTCCTAGATGTATATCTCGAAGAATTGAAAACAGTTGTTTAAACAAAGTGCATGTGCACATACGTAGCAGCACTGTTCACAATAGCCAAATTGTAGAAACTATGCAAATGCCTATCAGTGTGTGAATGGATAAACAACCTGGGGCAGACCCTTAAACAGGAATATTATTCTGTCATACAAAGAAATAAAGTAAAATGTTGTGGCTGTAGAGAATACTGTTTCTCAGAAAGCTATCACAGAACTCCACATCTGCACTTACATCTGGAAGTTTAAAGCAAAGCCTTGAGCAGGTATTCATGTTCCCGTATTCATAGCAGCTTCTTCACAACAGCCAAAAGATGGAAGCAACCCAAGTAACTATTCACAGGTGAGTAAATAAACAAAATGTAGTATATACACAATGGAATATGATTCAGCCTTAAAAAGGAAGAGAGTTCTGACACACACCTGCACACCGACTGAACTTGGCAGTCATTATGCTGAGTGAAATGAGCCAGTGACAGAAGGAAAATACACTATGGTTCCACTTAAGTGAGGTGTCCAGAAAAGTCATACTCAGAGACACCAAGTAGAATGTGGCTGTAGGGGCCGAGGGGAAAGGAATTGGGATTTAGGGTTTAATAGATACAGAGTTTCCCTCGGGGAACATGACAACGTTCTGGAGATGGATGTACAACAGTGTGAATGCAGTTAATGCCAGACAACTGTATGCCTAAAGTGACTTACGTGGTAAATGTTATGTTACGTACATTTAATCAGAATTTAAAAAGGAAGGACTGATACACGTCACAACATGGGTGAATGCAGAAAACATCCTCAGTGACAGAGGCCATCCAGAAAAGGCCACTCAGGAACCATCTTGCTCTTTTTTTTTTTTTAACATTTATTATTTATTGTTGAAAAAGAGAGACAGAGACAGGTCATGATAGGGGGAGGGGTATAGCAAGAGGGAGACACAGAATCTCAAGCAATCTGTAGGCTCTGAGCTGTTAGCACACAGCCAGAAGCAGGTGCTCGAACCCATCAACTTCGAGATCACGACCTGATGTGAACTCGGCCTTTAGCAGACTGAGACCCCAGGAGCCCCAGGAACCACCTTGCTCTTTAAATCCCCCCAGGTTACACAGATAGGGGAAAGTCTCAGGAGCACTTCCCCAAAAGAAACCAGATCAGAATGGGAAAAGACATTTCACAGTGGGGCAGGTGGGGACACTTGAAGTGGGCCTGTGGTCTGGGTTCTAATGTGGAAACGCAGGGATTTCCTCATTTGGGGTTCTGTGGTGGTTTCTCGGGAGGGCGTCCCTGTTTGGGGTAAAACGCACCAAAGTATCTCATGTGAAGTGGCAAACGCGGTAAAGAAACGAGCGTCCAGGTAAAGTGTATTTGCGCTGCTGTGACACGTTCACTGCACGTCTGAAATCACAGAGTAAGGTACTCCTCCAAACAACAGTGTCAGCCCCGCATGACACAAGCAAGAGAGGGGTCAAACGCTGTGATGTAGGCCCATGCCCAGACCCAGCTCACCCAGGCGGAGAGGCCACGGGCCCTGCAGGAGGCAGCACGTGAGCCAGAGGCACGTGGGAGGGTTCGATTGGTGGCCACGTGATTGGGTGCAGCGGAAGCAGTGGGATTTGGAATTCCGGTTGTCCACAAGACGCCACTAATAAGCTGTTAGAACTGCGAAAACCAATGAAGGGACATCTCAGGGAAGTGGACCCGGGAGGCGGGGAGGGGAGGCTGGAAGGCGGAGCCCAGCACCCAGGGTCACGGTCGGGAACAACCCACCGCTACAGACCCAAGATTAGAACCCTCCGCGGAGAGAAGCCCCAGGCTCAGGCCCCACCAGGGGAAGCTGTGCCCTGCGGCCCCTACAGGAAACCCACCGCGCCTGCAGCCGGCCCGGGAGGCGCCTGCTCGCCCTGCAGCCCTGCTTTCCTCCTGCGGACCTCGCTTCCAAACCAGCCTCCCAACTTCCTCTTCTCCGCGAAACAGCGTTCCTCTCCGTGTGCTCCCCACCCGGCCGCGGGTTTGCCACAGCTTGCTGGGCCCGGATGGCAATTCTCCGCTACTCCTGAATAAACCCACTTTTGCTGGTAACGTAACTGGCGGCGTTATTTCCAAGGGCAACGGAAGGATAAACGAGGACACTCGCAGGATAGGAGATCAGCACACACACACACCACGTGCACGTCTGCACGCTCCTGCCGACCCGTCGGAAAGAGAAAGGAAGAGACGGTGCCATTTGCAACCGCAGCAGAAGGAACGACGTGCCCCAGAGGAAATCTGAGCAAGGAGGTGGCAGGCCTGCTGTCCCAGGACAGGGCACTGGGGACAGAAACGGAGGAAGACGCACGGGGGCGGAGAGCGGCTCTGTGCTCCTGGCCGCGGAGGAACCGACCCCGTGAGCACGTCTGTCCTGCCCGGAGCGACCTGCAGCAGCAGTCGCACGGAACTCCCCACGGCGCCGTCGCAGACTCGGGAGGGACCCCCCGCCCCGCGCGGAGGCTGAAGGGACCCGCGAGGCCAGAGCGGCGGGAGTGCAAGCTCCGCCAGGGGACCGACCCCGCTTCTGGCCCGCGAACCGCATGAGGAAGCGGCGGGAACCGAGTGGGCGCGGAGCAGGAACACGGCCGCGCGGCCCCGCCGCCCGGCGCCGGTGAGGTAAGCCCCGCGGGGGACACAGTGTCACCGCGCACGACGCCGCGCAGGGTCCTTTCCCCCCAGGGTCTGGGGAACACCGCCCCCCTCAGCCTCCAGGTTCCGGAAGCTCCTCTTCCTGGGCCTGGCTTTCTCCTCACCTGCTCCTCCCTTGGAGGGACCTGAGAGGACCGGGTTCTTGTCCGTGTGGACGCGGGGCCACGTCCCCCTGAATCTTCCACAGCGGGTCCTGAGGAGACCGAGTTCTTGTCCGTGTGGACGCATGGCCACGTCCCCCTGAATCCTCCACAGTGGGTCCTGAGGAAACCGGGTTCTTGTCCGTGTGGACGCAGGCCCAGGTCCTCCTCAATCCTCCACAGCCGGTCCTGACAAAACCGGGTTCTTGTCGGTGTGGACATGGGCCCTCATCTCCCCGAAGTCTCCATAGCGGGTCTTGAGGAGACCGGGTTCTTGTCCGTGTGGATGCAGGGCCACGTCCCCCTGAATCCTCCACAGCGGGTCCTGAGGAGACCTGGTTTTTGTCCGTGTGGACGCGGGGCCACGTCCCCCTGAATCCTCCACAGTGGGTCCTGAGAGGACCGGGTACTTGTCAGTGTGGACGCGGGGCCACGTCCCACTGAATCCTCCACAGCGGGTCTTGAGGAGACCGGGTTCTTGTCAGTGTGGACGCGGGGACACGTCCCCCTGAATCCTCCACAGTGGGTCCTGAGGAGACCGGGTTCTTGTCCGTGTGGACGCAGGGCCACGTTCCCCTGAATCCTCCACAGCGGGTCCTGAGAGGACCGGGTTCTTGTCCGTGTGGACGCGGGGCCATGTCCCCCTGAATCCTCCACAGCAGGTCCTGAAGAAACCGGGTTCTTGTCGGTGTGGACGCAGGCCCAGGTCCTCCCGAATCCTCCACATTGGGTCCTGTGGAGACCGGGTTCTTGTCAGTGTGGACGTGGGGCGACGTGCCCCTGAATCCTCCACAGTGGGTCCTGTGGAGACCGGGTTCTTCTCAGTGTGGACACAGGGCCACGTCCCTCTGAATCATCTACAGTGGGTCTTGAGGAGACCGGGTCCTTGTCTGTGTGGACGCAGGCCCAGGTCCTCCTCAATCCTCCACATGTCCTGACGAAACCGGGTTCTTGTCGGTGTGGACGTGGGCTCTCGTCCTCTGGAATCCTCCACAGGGTGTCCTGACGAAACTGGTTCTTGTCCGTGTGGACATGGGCCCTTGTCCAACCCAAGTCTTCACAGCAGGGCCTGAGGAGACCGGGTTCTTGTCAGTCTGGACGTGGGCCCTCGCCCTCCCGAATCCTCCACAGGGGGTCCTGATGAAACCGGTTCTTATCAGCATGGATGCATGCCCTCCTCCGCCCAAAGTCTCCACAGTGGGTCCTGAGGAGATCAGGTTCTTGCCACGTGGACAGGAACCCATGTCGTCCTGTTCCCCCACTGTGAATGTAATGGCACAGACTTAAGGTCAGAGTGGTCCTTCGTGAAGAACTCCTTAGATTGTGTTGTCAAGGGTCTCTACTCCAGGTTGGAAATGGTCAAGGATCTTGGGCGCATGACACAAGGCAAAAACAAAAAACAAAAACCCCACACTCTTTGAATTGTCCCCATTCTATCTTAGAGTTGGATGGCGTCACCTAGGCTTGACCTCTCCCAGTGGGCTGTGCTGCCATGCCATAAAAATCCAAGTCCCAGGAATCAGAGCTTCTTTCTTCCTACCTCTGTGGGCTCTGGGGGCTTTGGGAACGTCTTCCTCAGAGCCTTTCCCCTTTTTTGTCTGTGTCTCCTGCCCTGTGCCTTGGTGTGCTTGTCATGGTCTTTTGATAGAGTGAAAAGTCTGGAGGCTCCTCTATGGTGTCTCTGTAAACAGGCTGTGGATACTTTGAGTTTTTCAGTGAATGATGACTTTGGCGGTCTTGGACCAATCCAGTCAGCTGCAGCATGTCAAGTGCTGTAAGCAACATCTCAGAGCCAATGATGAAGACCCACAAAGCCAATCAATGTCCTTGTCTCCCTCCCTTTGGACAAATGGTTCCAGGAAGCCTTGCATTTCCATGATGGTATAGTGCCTGTCACCATTTCTGTCTCTCACGCTGGTCCTTGGACATGTAGGTGTAGTGGATCGTCACAGGGAAAATTGGGATAGAAGTTATTTCTTCCCAGAGTCGTGTTCTGTGGCCTCCCACACTGAGGTGTCCCACTCAACACCTGACAAGTGGGGAGCCATTGGCGACAGCAGCGAGGATTGCAGCCACTAGGGAGAGCTTGCCTTGGCCAAGTCGTCCACCCTGGGTGACATGATGCTCCTTGTAGATTTGCCTCCATCACTAGCTAGGGCTGGCTAATCAAGTACTACACCACGGTGCTGGCCACAACACAGTGGACCAACCAGCTGGCATCTTCTTTGACACTAATCTAGGAACACTGTCTTCGGTGTCCACCTCCTTTGGAGGTGAATAGGAAATACACACCCCTGCAACCCCAGACTGGTGCCTGCTTGTTGGTCTCTGCAGGGAGTCTGACCTTTTATGGCACTGATAATTTAGGGTGAGGGTTTCTGGAAACAGCTGGCATAAGCCCAATTCAAAGCTACAGACCACCAGCAAGCACCAGCTCCTTCCCACAGCAGCTGAGACGTGAGGGTGAGGAATGAGTGAGCCATTCGTAGGTCTAAGGCATTGTAGGGGGGCATCAGCTAGGCTCCCAATCCCATCCTTGGGGATAAATGTATTGTGGGACCTCAGCTTCTGTACTGAATTAAGAACATGTAGACTGTGACCTGCTGAAGGAAGTGGCAACAGCAAGTCACGGTAGGTGACAGGCAGCTCCCTAGGCATCTGAGCTCTCGCTTGGGGTACATGAGATGTGTGGGCCCCTTGTGACTGAAGGTGGAGTTTCAGTACACCCCCAACAAAGGAAATGGAAACACAGGATTTATGACTTACAGAGCCCAGAACAAGAGGGCACAAGGACCCAGGGAAGGGCAGGCCTCCAACCCATATTCGCAATGATCAGGACATAGAAAACAGGGTAGCAAGTACACGATTTCTTGGGAGTGGATGGGGCTGAATTCGCTAACTTTCACAGGCTCACCTCTGTGTTATTCTAGAAGGTGTTTGGAAAACCAAAGTGGGAACCCTAGGCAGATTCTTATCTAAGGTTAAAGTCACTGAAAAGTAGGCAAGAGTAAGAGAGCAGGGATTCACATTCATCGGGCTCCCTCTGGATGCCAGAGTCATCCATAGACACTTGTGCCTACCTTTCTGATTGATTTATGGGGTGCTCCTTTCAGCCTCATGGTCTCAGTCTCCCACATTTGGAAATTTGCTCTCCAGAGAGGAACAGCTTGCGCTAGGTGGAACAGAATGCCAGTCCCCTTCCCTCACAGCCCGCAGACACCCCCGTGTGGACAGGCAGTATGGGTGGGTGGTAGCCCTCCATTATCCTGAGCCCACATGGGACTGGGGGAAGACAGATTACCTGGAGAATGAGAAACTTTTCAGTCCACAACAACGTAGTTTTGGAGAAAACTCATGAAGTTGCCAATAAAGGAGCTTGTGTCAACTTCTCTTAATTCTGGAACCAGACACGTCCGCTCAAGACACAGCTCTGACTCAGGTCCTCTTCTCAGAAACTAAGGCTCAGTTTGGGCTTTTACTGGCTTAAAAACTACATAAAGGCCACAAGCATGCAGTTTTCAAGTTTTATTTTGGAGTGCTGGTCGGTGACCCATGAGAGCCCTGGTGTCAGAGCTCTGATGTGCCTGAGGACCCCTGTGTCTCCCGCAGACCCTTGGAAACATGGATGTCAGCTGTGCCGCCTCAATACTGTATTTTTACAGATGCACCAGATCCACTGTCTATAGTTATTCAGAGGTCTGGAGGCCAAATTATGGATTGTCTTCTCCAAAAATCTCTTAACGTTCTCTGTGTTTATAGTTCTGACATTTCCAGAAACAACAAAGAGGAATGCAGCTATTATGGCATAAATGTGACCCAAAACCACTCTGAGATATACCATGGATTCATGACTTTGCCTGACTGACTGAATTCTTCTTGGAGGGGTCCACAGTCTGTGCTCCCACCAGTGCCTTGTCCGTGCACCATGGAGGATCCCAGCCTATGTGGCAGTGGCAGTTCCTGTTATGGTTGCACATCCCTCTGTGACTGCATTTCTCTGGGATACAGTCATAATTCAGCTGAGCCCCACTGCCATTGGAGTAGGTATCCTGAGAGAACTTTCCAGAAGCACAGGATGTACCAGTTCTCACATGACCAATCTCGGTTGTTCCTGTGCTATGATGTGAATCCAGCCCCAAACATCAGAACCCTGGATCTCAGACAGATGGAATCCAACATGCTCTTGCAGCTGAGGGAGATGTGTGACATTCCTACACTGCAGCCTTCCACACGGCACATCTGTATGGGAACAGGTTCAGCGTTGAATTCCCCGGGGTCTTCTGCAGTGACCATGTCGGCTGCCTTGTGTCACAGACATCTTCACCTTTCCCAGAATTTCTGCCAAAGCTTTCTTGGCAGTGAATAGTGCGGTCAGTGCAGTTTCCATGATAGCAGCAGCCCTCTTCAGTGCACACTGTTCCATCTTGCATATGGAAGTCATCAGGGTACGCCAAGGACACTCCATGGCAGGACTCTGGAAGATTACGTATATTTTGGATTGGTCTGCAAGGTGTCCAAGCAGTGGAGTTGGCGCAGTCTGTATAGTGTCTGCCTGTATTACATTTGCCCCCAGGGGTTCAGATACAATCACGCATACAACCTAGATTGCAGTAGCACTGGTTGAATGAGCCGCCGTCTCACTGCTTGCCTGGATCCACTATGTAGTTTCCATAATGATAGTGGGTCAGGCTTTTATTTAAATGCACCATTTCAGTGTTGAACATGCACTTGCCTGTTCCACAATTCATTATGTGCTGCATATGAATGAAGGAACAGTTCCTGAAAGCTTCCATTATACCAGTTAATTGGGTCCTAATGCAGTTGGACCTTTTTTGGCAAGCACATTCATCAGTGTCAAGGCACAAGCCACAATTTCTTGCCATCTGATGTGTTGCTATGACAGACAAGAGTAAATAATGTCTGCCTAAATAACTCAGAATGATGGCATATAACCCATTGGTGGATGGCATATAGAATATACAACTGGACTGCCATGAATCTCATGGGGCCCATCTCAAATCACATTAAGGGTTAATGTGTTTTAAGAAATCGAAAATACTTTGACTCATACTATTGAAGAGAAAAAAGGACTCTGATGCAACACATAATTGCCCGTGTGAGCTTGATGTCTCTCACTATAAATGACCATGAAACCAAACTTACATCAATAGCATGAAATATGGGCTCAATTAAGCTAACTAGCCTTATTAGGAATTGGGCACTCTTTTCCACGTGGTTAACACACTATACATTGTTTTGAAACTGAGAGCAAGTCCTTTGAAAATTCCGTGATGGTATGAACAGAACTTACTAGAGATCCTTGGGGCTGCACTGGCATTCCTTGAGGAACAGGGGGTCCCCTGTCCTCCTTATATCCTTGGTTATAAGTAGGTCCCATTGCACAGATGTCTGCGACTCTCTGAGAAACAAAGTGTTCAAACCATTGGAAATCACTGAGGGGTCTCATTTCATAGGCAAGTTAATCCAACTTCATGATAACTTCAAGGCTGCCATAGCCTGTGTCAATTGTGACCATGGAAAGAGGAATTTCCTCCAGGTCGCCGAGGTAGTAACAGTTTGGAGACATGAAAGGGTAGTCCACCTGCAAGGCTCCCTGAGCATCAAACTAAAACTTTGAACATTGACCTTTCCAGCAAAAGGCAGCTGAATTTGGGTTTTGATAACAATGAAATGGAGAGTGAAATGGCAGTTTCCAGGGCCTGGCAGGGAGGGTCAATGAGGAGTAGATCTCAAGGGCTATGATTTTGTGTTATGCAAGATGATTAAGTTCTAGAGAGGTCTCCACATCATTACCCCTGTCATTAACAATACTGTAATTTATGGTTAAAATTTTGTGAAGAGTGTGGGTCTCATGTTCAGTGAGATCTTACCACAATATAAAAGTAGAAGACACGAGTTTTGTTTCTCACACAACAGTGTGCTGAAATGCATGGACACACTCTCTACTGATAATTTGAAAACAATTTAAAAAAACTTACACGTTTTGGAAACTAACCCTGATGATATGTCATCTACGGATATCTTCTTCCATTCCATAGGTTGCTTTTTTGTTTTGTTGATTGTTTCCTTCACTGTTCAGAAGTTTGCTATTTTGAGGTAGTCTCTCTCTATATATATTTTATTGTGTTATATTAATGTAAATTCAAGTCTGTTAACATACAATGTAGTACTGATTTTAGGGGTAGAATTTAGGGAACCATCGCATACATATAACACTCATTTCTCATTTCAACCAGTGCCCTCCTTAATGGCCACATGCCATTTAGCCCACCTCCCCCACTTCCCCTCATTTTGTTCTCAGTACTTACGAGTGTCTTCTGGTTTCCTCCTTCTCTGTTTTGATTTATTTTATTTTTCCTTTCCGTATGTTGTGTTTCTTATATTCCTCTAATGTGTGAAATCATAGGATATTTGACTTTTTCTGACTGACTTGTTCCACTTAGCATAATACACTGTAGTTCCATCCACATTATTGTAATTGGCAAGATGTCATTCTTTTTGGTGGCTAAGTAATATTGCATTGTATATATTTACCACCTCTTCTTTATGCATTCATGTGTTGATGAATATTTGGGCTGTTCCACAATTTGTTTTTTGTTGATAAGACTGCCATAAAGATTGGGATGCACGTGCCCCTTCAAATCAGCATTTTGGTATCCTTTGGATACCTTTGGTATCTTTGGATAAATGCAATTGCTTGATCACAGGATAGTTCCATTTTTAATTTTTTGAGGAATCTCCACACTGTTTTCCAGAGTGGCTGAGCCAGTTTGCATTAGCATCAACATTGCGAAAGGGTTTTGCTTTCTCTGCATCCTTGCTGACATTTCCTGTTTTTTGGATTGTTAATTTTAGTCATTGTGACAGGTGTGAGTTGGTATCTCATTGCGGTTTTGATTTATATTTCACTGATGAAGAGTGTTGTTGAGCATCTTTATTCGTGTCTTTTTGCCACCTGGATGTCTTCTTTGGAAAAATATGTATTCATGTCTTCCGCCCATTTCTTCACTGGACTATTTGTTTTTTGAGTGTTGAGTTTGGTAAGTTCTTTATAGATTTTGCATACTAACCCTTTATCTGAGATGTCATTTGCAAATATCTCCCCCCATTTTGTCAGTTGCCTTTTAGTTTTGTTAATTTGTTCTCTGCTGTGCAGAAGCTTTTTATCTTGATGAGATCCCAATAGTTTATTTTTGCTATTGTTTCCCTTGCCTCTGGGGACATTTGTAGTAAGAACTTGTTCTGGCCAAGGTCAAAGAGGTTGGTGCCTGTGTTCTCCTCTAGGATTTTGATGGTTTCCTGTCTCACATTTAGGTCTTTCATTCAATTTGTATTCATTTTTGTGTGTACTATAAGAAAGTGGTCCAGGTTCATTACAAGTTCACGATGCTGTCCAGTTTTCCCAACACCAGTTGTTGAAGGGACTTTTTCCATTTGATAGTCTTTCTTGGTCTTTCAAAGATTAGTTGATCATATAGTTATGTGTCCATTTCAGGGTTTCTAATCTTTTCCATTAATCTATGTGTCTATTTTTTGCCAGTATCATCCTGTCTTGATGACTACAGCATTGTAATATAGCTTGATATCCAGAATTGTGATGCCTCCAGGTTTTTTTTCTTTTTCAAGATCTTTGGTTATTTGGGGTCTTTTGTGGTTCCATGATAATTTGAGAGTTATTTGTTCTAGCTCTGTGAAAAATGCTGGTATTATTTGACAGGAAATTGAATTATTTGCATTGAATATCTAGATTGCTTTGGATAATATTGTCATTTAACAATGATTTTTCTTTTAATCCATGTGCATGGAATATTTTTCCATTTCTTTGTGTTTTCTTCAATTTCTTCCATAAATGTCCCAGACTTTTCAGAGTACAGATCTTTTACCTCTTTACTTAGGTTTATTTCTAGTATATTATGGTTTTTGGTGTAATTTTAAATGGGATTCGTTCCTTGATTTCTCTTTCTCCTGCTTCATTATTGGTGTATAGAAATGTAACAAATTTCTATATGTTGATTTTGTATGCTACAAATTTACAGGTTTATTGTACCAGTTCTAGCGGGTTTTTGTTTTTCTTGGTGGAGTCTTTCAGGTTTTCTATATATGGTATAAAATTCAACTCCAGAACTGAATAATCCTATTAAAAAATGGCCAGAAGACATGAATAAGCATTTTTCCAAATGTGACCTACAGATTGTCAATAAACACATGAAAAGATGGTCAACATCACTCCTCATCAGGGAAATATAAATCCAAACTACAATGAAATATCAACTCACACTGGTCAGAAAGGCTGAACTCAACAGCACAAGAAACAACAGGTGTTGGTGAGGATGCAGAGAAAGAGGATCCTTTTCGAGGTGCTGGTGGGAATGCACACTGGCACAGCCACTATGGAAAACAGCATGGAGGTTCCTTAGAAAGCTAAAAATATAACTATGTTACGATAGAACAAATGCACTACTAGGTATTTACCCAAAGGATACAAAAATACTAATTTAAGGGAATTGTACCTCTATGTTTATAGCAGTTATGTCACAAACATCCCAGCTATGGAAACAACCCAGACCAAGTATGCATTGATTGATGAAGGGGTACAGAATATGTGGTATATCTACGTAACCCTGTCCACGCACACTGGAATATTTCTCAGCCATAAAAGGAATGACATTAGCCATTTGTAAGGACAGGGATGGGCCTAGAGAGTATTATATTTACTGAAATAAGTCAGAGAAAGACAAATATATGATTTCATCCATATGTAGAATTTAAGAAACAACAAATGGGCAAAGGGACAAATAAGAGAGAAGAGGCAAACCAAGAAATAGGCGATTTTTCAATGTTCAGTTATTTATTTAGAGAGAGATGGGAGGTGGGGCAGAGGAAGATGGGAAGAGAATCCCAAGGAAACGTTGTGCTGTCAGTGCAGAAACCAAAGTGGGGCTCGATCTCAGGAACGATGAGATCAAGACAGGGCAGATCAAGAGTCGTGGGCCTAACCCATGGAACCACGTAAGCACCATGAAACAGATACTTAACTATAGGGGAAAAACTGATGGTTACCCTGGGGAGGGTGGGTGGAGGGGTGGGGAGGTAGTTGATGGGGATTAAGGGGAGCGCTCATAACGAACACTGGGTGCTGTATTGCAATGTTGAATCACTATATTTTACACCTGAAAGTAATGTCACCTTGCATGTTAACTAACTGGAATTTGAATAAAAACTCAAATGTATTTATAGTGCCTGCAAGTGGCCATGTTGGCATACAGCCCATGAAGAAGCATTTATTGCAGAAAATATACTACGAGAAAGAATACCTAGAATATTTGAAGTAAGGTATGTTCTTTTCCTTTCCCATCCCAGATCGGCAAGTAGAAACTCCAGTGCAAGTAATTGGGACTATAGGCATGTGTCACTGAGCCTTGCTGCAACCTCCCCTCCAGACTGTTGTAGCCAATACACAAGGTTCCAGGTGATCAGCTCCTGTTCAGAGGACTCTTTCCCAGAGGGACAGGATGTCAGTGACCCTAAGCTGATTGCTGTTGAGGCCAAGCCCCAGCAGGTGCCACTGAGATATGCGACTCACTCATTGTTGGCAGCCCTACTCCCAGGAAGGATGCTCTGCCCTGGGCACAGTCCACTAGGGATGCTGGGAACCTGATCACCCGAGACCTGACTTGTATGGCAGGAGTCTCATGCCACCAGGACAAGCAAGCCACAAGGCAGTGAAGCTGCCAGCCACCCCTAAACAGAGCCACTGTTTCCAAACTGTTTGGAATCCTGTTTGTCCCCAACACCCCTTGCAGCTGCAGACCTTTGCCCAGAGTATTGCCCAGGGTAAGGGGGAGATGGAGCAATCCTCTAAATCGAGGAGCAAATCTGTTCCTATAAACTGACTTCATTTCCAGCTGAGTATGAGGAAGGTCTGGGCCTCGTGTTGTGGGAGAGTCAGGTGCAGGAGACCAATAGTTTCAGTGGAGGGTTCCTAACTTACTCCTGCTCACCTGTAGGAGAGAGCCAGAGCCAGGGACAGTGGAAGGAACAGCTCCTGTCAGAACACATATCAGACTATGGTCTGAACAACTCTCCATTCAGAGGAGTCCGAGGTTGTAGGGTTCAGTCTGTGGAGACTCCATACATCAGAGGGTGGTTGAACGTAGGAGTGCTCTCAAATGAAGCAGAGTATCTCATCATGTGGTGTGGGAAAGAAAGAGTTAAGGAATGCCCAACCAAACCACTGTCACCATGGTCTGGCTGTGTGAATGTCCCAGGTCACACCACCTCTGTAATTATGGGACTACTGCCCTTCCTTCCACGTCATGTCTTTGAGTTTCACCTGGTTTCAGGTGTGCATCAGTAGTGTCACATTTCTGTGGCAAAGCACCCCATTGATGGAAGTTTCGTAGTTGGTTTATTCCTTTATATTTAGAAAGACTTTTGCCTTATTCTGAGCTTCTAACACTAAGAAAGATGCTATAAATATTTACACACCATTTATTTTCTGAACATGGGATTTCACTTTTCAGGGACAAATACTCGGGAGTGGTATTTCCAGGTTCTTTTTTATGTCATCCATGTATAATTTCATAAGCGACCGCCAATGGTTTTCCAGAGCTGGTGTTAATTTGTCAATCCTTCCTGCATTGTTTGAGGCCCCACGTATGCTGGATGCTCACCTGGATGTTGCTGTCAGTGTTGTTTTCATTCCGGCTCCATTGGAATGTGTGTATAGGGCATCTATTGCGTTCTTGATTTGAATTTCCCTGACAGTCGATGGTGTGAAGAGTCTTCTCCAGTCAGTAACTAATGTGTCTATAACCTCAAGGATAGGATGTCTACTACACAAGGCTGTGCTTGTTTTATGGAGGTTTGTTTCCTTTCTTCCTATTGACTGTTGAGGGTTCTTAGCATATTCAAGATGCAGGTCCCTTGGTGGTTATGCAATTTGTGAATGTTGTCTCTTACTCTATAACTCATCTTACTATTGGTATTCATGTGGGCAGATAAGCGTATTTGATTTTCACAGTCTATTGATAACATTTATTTTCATGGGTGTTGTGTTCTTAGCTATAGTTTTCATTTTCTTGATCATTGCTTGTGACTAATATTTTTTTAATATGTTTATTCTTGATAGAGAGAGAGAGACAGAACGTGAGTGGGGAAAAGCAGAGAGAGAGGGAGATACAGAATCTGAAGCAGGCTCCAGGTTCTGAGCTGTCAGCATAGGGCCTGACAACGGGGCTCAAACCCTCAAATCGTGACATCGAGACCTGAGCTGAAGTGAGACACTTAACCAACTGAACCAGCCAGGCACCCCACTGATTTCTTGACTTACAATGTAACTAAAACTCTTGTTTTTTTCTGGTTTCTCTCAGTGTTGAGTGTTCCCTATTTGGTCTCTGGTGACTTAGAGTTTTTTCGTTTGTTTTTAAATTTATAGACTCTAGCAAATCATTTTCGTGGCATGGTTTTTCCTAACATATGGAAATCTTGTGGAAATACATGAAATTGAAGTTCAAATTTCACAAGAGTTGCCATTCTGTGTCTCTTTGGCCAGACTGCTCAACAGATTTGATAGATATGCTCCTGGGGTCAAAAAACACGTTTACCTTTTCAGGTGGTGGGCTTTCTATAAGTCTCAGGAGCCGTTGAGCTCTGTGCACACAACCGAGTTCTTGACACAATTTTTCCTTCGCAATTCTATGTGAAACCCTCAAAATCCATTTTTTGCATTGCCAAATTTAGACACTTCATGAATAGAACGCATTGATGCTCTTGTATCATTTCCTAAAATTATTTTACTCTTGCGTGTTTGGGACTGTAATTTTTCTTCTTCCTTCCAAGGGGAGCTCATATCTGCATTTGTGGAATTCTTCCAGGCTTCTCATCTCTTAATACTTTTCCAACGTGCTGTACAGTTTTTGACCAAATGAATACTTAGGTTTATTTGTACTCTACCACATTGGGTGATAGGAGCCGCGAGACAGGCTGCATCATATGGGGTTTTTTTTGTTCCCTTGTATGTTATCTGTCATATTGAATGTTTATAGAACATCTAGCCCCTCACTTCATGAACCACTAACAGGAAACATGGTTCTCTTCAAGAGACAGGAAAGGAAGACAAGGGAGCTGAGACAGCAAATTGGGGAAGGAACCCCAGAGCTTCTCAGGAAGCGTCAACTGTCCACACTTTCCAGTTCTGCAGATGTGGGTCCCTGCTGAGGCCCAACCTGGGTTCTTGTGCAGGTGTCTGGACAAGCTGCCCATGATGTGTGGGCACAGTGGAGTTGGGAAGGACAGCTGTGGTTTGAATTCCAGCCCACCTGGCACTGCTGTGAAAATTCATGAGTATGTTAATTTATGTCCACCATCAGTTAGGGATATAATGCGTAAATGCAAGACATTAGACTCACTACCTTAGATTCCATGTTCATGACAATTTGTGACAACAATTCTACCTTCTTTTTCCCACTTTTTAAATTTTTTAAGTTTGTGTTTAAATATTTGTTAGTTAACATATTGTGTAATATTAATTTCAGTAGTAGAATTTATTGGTTCATCACTTACATTAACACCCAGTACTCATCACAACATGTGGCCTCCTTAATCCCCAACACCCATTATCCCATCCCCAACACACCTGCCCTCCAGCAACCCTCAGTTTGGTCTCTAACCTTAGAGTTGTTTTTTTTTTTTTTTTATGATTTCTTGCTCTTTTTCCCCTTCCCCTAGATCTAAATTCCCCATAGGAGGAAATCATATGGTGTTTGTCATCTTTGACTGACTTACTTTGCTTAGCATGATAACCTCTAGCTGCATCAACATCTTTGCAAATGGCAAGATTTCATTCTTTTTTATGACTGAGTAATATACTATTCTATACATATAGCAGATTAATCACATGGTGGACTTTTGGTCTCTTTCCTCAGTTTGCTTGTCATAGTTAATGCTGCTGTAACATTGGGGTGCATGTACTTCCTCAAATCAGAAGTTTTGTATGCTTTGAATGAATTCCTAGTAGAGCAATTGCTGGAGTGTAAGGTTGTTTGATTTTTAGTTTTTAAACTGTTTTCTGGAATGGTCCGGGCACTTTGCATTCCCACCGAGTATAAAAGGGTTCCCTTCTCTCCTCATCCTCATCAATATCTGTTGTTTCCTGAGTTGTGAATTGTAGCCATTCTGACAGGTGTGCGGGCATCTCTCATTGTAGTTTTAATTTGTAATTCCCTGATGATGAGTGATGTTGAGCATATGTTTGTGTGTCGGTTAGCCATCTGAATGCTTTGTTTGGAAAAGTATCTCCTCATGTCTTCTGCCCATTTCTCCACTGGATTCTTTGTATTTTGGGTGTTGAGTTTGAGAAGTTTTTGTAGATTTTGGATAGTAAGCCTTTATCAGATACGTGGTTTGCAAATACCTTTTTAATTTCTGTAGAATGCCTTTTAGATTAGTTGATTGTCTCTTTAGCTGTGCAGAAGGTTTTTATTTTGATGAGGTCCCAGTAGTTCAAGTTTGCTGTTGTTTCCCTTGCCTCTCGAGACACGTCTAGTAAGAAGTTGCTATGTCCGATGTCCAGAAGGTTGCTGCCTGTTCTCCTCTAGGATTTGATGGTCTCCTGTCTCACATTTAGGTCTTTCACCCATTTGGATTTATTTTTGTGTATGGAGTAAGAAAGTGGTTCAGTTTCATTCTTCTGCATGTTCTGGTCCAGTTTTCCCAACACCCTTTGTTGACAAGGCTGTCTTTTTTCCCATTACATAGTCTTTCCTACTTCATCCAAGATGAGGTGGCCATACATTTGTGAGTCCATATCTGGGTTTACTATTCTGTTCTCTTGATCTATGTGTCTCTTTTGTGCTTGTAGCTTACTGTCTTGATAAGTACAGCTTTGTAATATAGCATGAAATCCATAATCATGAAGTCTCCCGTTTCTTTGTGTAGCATAGACATTTCAACACTCCTTGCTCCTTAAATCCATGAACATTGAACGTGTTTCCATTTCTTTGTGTCATCCTCAGTTTCTTTCACCGTTTTTAGAGACTTCAGAGCATAGATATTTTAGCTCTTTAGGTATCCTATTATATTTGGTGCAGTTGTAACGGGTGGATAGTTTTTTTATTTTTCTTTCTGTTTCTTCATTATTGCTGTGTAGAAATGCAGCAGATTTCAGTATGTTGATACTGTATCTTGTGACTTTGCTGAATTTGTGAATCAGTTCTTGCAATATTTTGGTGGAGTCTTGAGTTTTTTATATAGAGTGTCATGTTATCTGTGAAGAGGGAATGTTTGACTTCTTCTTTTCCAACTTGAATGCCTTTATTTGTTGTTGTTGTCTGTTTTTGAGGATAAGACTTCCAGTGCTGTGTTAAGTAGAATGATGGGAGTGGACATGCCTCTTGTGTTTCTGACAGTAGAGGAAAAGGTTTTTTTTCCCCGCTGAGGATATTAGCTGTGGGGTTTTCATGTACGGACTTTATGATGTTGAGGTGTGTTTCCTCTACCCCTTGTTGAGGGTTTTATCAAGAGAGGATGCTGTACTATGTCAATTTTTTTTTGCATCTATTGAGAGGGTCATATCATTCGTGTCCTTTCTCTGATTGATGGTATGTATTACATTGGTTTATTTGTGACTTTTGAACCACCCTTACAGCCAAGGAATAAGTCCCACCTGGTCACGTTAAAGGATCCTTTTAATATCTTGTTGGGTTCAATTTGCAAGTATTTTCTTTCTTTTTTTTAATGTTTATTTATTTTTGAGACAGAGAGAGACAGAGCATGAATGGGGGAGGGTCAGAGAGAGGGAGACACAGAATCTGAAACAGGCTCCAGGCTCTGAGCTGTCAGCACAGAGCCCGACACGGGGCTCAACTCACGGACTGCAAGATTATGACCTGAGCCAAAGTCGGACGCTTAACTGACTGAGCCACCCAGGCGCCCCTGCACGTATTTTCTTGATTATTGTTGCATTCTTGCTCATTAGGGCTAGTGGCCTGTAAGTCTCATTTTTAGTGCGGTTTAATCTGGTTTGGAACCGTGATCATACTCATCTTATAGAATGAATTTGGAAGTTTTCTTTCCATTTCTATTATTTGGAACAGTTTGTGAAGACAGGAATATTCTATTCTACTTAAATAGAATATTTTACACTCTTCTTAAATATCTGGTAGAATTCACCTGTGAACCTATCTGGCTCTGGATTTTTGTGTGTCAGTAGATTTTTGATTAATGATTCAATTTCTTTGCTCATTATCAGTCTGTTCCCGTTTTCTATTTCTTCCTTTTTCAGTTTAGGTAGTTTACCTTATTCTGGGAATTTATCCATTTCTTCCAGATTGCCCAATTTGTTGGCATATAAATCTCCAAACTATTTTCTCATATTTGTAAATCTGTGGTGTCAGTCGCAATGCGTCCTGTCAAATTCTGATTATATTTACTTTCGTCCTTTCTCTTTTGTTTTTGCCAGGTCTGCCCATGGGTTTATCATTTTTATTTATTCTTACAAAAACCAACTTATAGTTTCATTCATCTGTTCTACTGTTTTTCTTTGTTTCTATATCATTTATTTCTGCTCTCATCTTTTTTGTTTACCTGTTCCTGCTGGCTTTAGGGTTCATTTGTTCTTTTTCTAGCTCCTTTAGTTGTAAAGTGGTTGAGTGTTTGAGACCTTTCTTCTTTCTTGGGTTTGGCCTATACTGCTATATATTTCACTCTTCCATCAACTTTGCTGCATCCAGATGGTTTGGAACTGGCATGTTTTCATTTTCATTTGCTTCCATGTATTTTTTATTGCTTCTGTAATTTCCTGAAAATCTCATTCCGCTTTTACTACAATGTTCTTTAACCTGATGTATTGGCGGTGTTGCTCAAATTTTTCTTGTAGTCGACTTCAAGTTTCATAGTGTTGTGGTTTGAAAATACGCATGGAATGATCTCAGTCTTTTTGTACTTGTAGAGGGCTGATTTGTGACATAGTATGTGATCTGTTCTGGAGAATGTTCCATGCGCACTCCAAAAGAATGTGTATTCTGGTGCTTTAGGATGGAATGTTGTGAATATATCTGTTAAGTCCATTCAGTCCATGTGTCTTTCAAAGCCGTTGTTTCCTTATTTATTTTCAGCTTAGACTGTCTTTCCATTGTTGTAAGTGGAGTGTTAACGTTCTCTATTACTACTATTGTCTATTATCAATGAGTTTCTTTATGTTTCTTATTAATTGAGTTATATATTTCAGTGCTTACATTTTTGGGGTATAAATATTTAAAGCTTCAGATCTTCTTGTTGGATAGACCCCTTTATGATGATATACTGCCTTCCTGATCTCTTGTAACAAACTTCGGTTTGAAAACTAGTTAGTGTGATATGAGTGTGGTACTACAACTTTCTTTTGACGTCCATTAGCATGATAAATTGTTCACCCTAACCTCACTTTCAAACTACAGGTGTTTTAGGTTGAAACTCCTATGTCTTTTGATTGGATATTTTACCCATTTACATTCACAGTAATTATTGATAGATATAAACTTAGTGCCATAGTGTTACCTCCAAAGTCATTGTTTCTGGAGATTTTCTCTGTTTATTTCTAGTCTTTGTTACTTTTAGTCTTCCTTTCCCACTCAAAGGGTCCCCTTTAATTTCTCACAGGTCTGATTTAGAGGCCATGAACTCCTTTGGTTTTTGTTTGTCTGGGAAATTCTATCACTCCTTGTGTCTGAATGACTGCCTTACTGGAGAAAATATTCTTAGCTGCAAAATTTTCAATTGTGCATGTTGAGGATATGATGCCACTCCCTACTTGCATGAAGGTTTCTGTAGAGACATCTGCCATAGTTTTTTATAATCTTCCCTTGTTAGTTAGCAACTTCTTTTGTGTTGATGCTTTTATGGTTTTTCTTTATCTGAATATTTTGCCATTTTCCTATGATATGTCTCAGTGTTGGCCTTTTTTTTTTTATTTTAATGGGTGTTCTCTCTGCCTCCTAGATGTGGACGTCTGTTTCCTTCCGCAGCTTGTGGAAATTTTCACTATAATTCACTCAGCTAAAATGTATCCCACTTTTTCTCCCTCTTATTCTTTTGGGACTCCTTTCAAAAGAATGTTATTACAGTTTATGGAGTTGCTGATTTCCCTAAGTGTATGTTTGTGATGCAATATTTTAATTTTCCTCTTCTTTCCAACTTCATTTCCCCCATACTTTTATCTTCTATGTCCCTTCCTCATTCATCTGCTTCTTTCAGCCTTGAGGTCATTATATCCAATCAGTTTCACATCTCGGTTACAACATTTAAAATTTCATGCTGACTAGTTTTTAGGTCTTTTCTGTTTGCAGGAAGGGTATCCCTCATGTCTCATATATTTTCCTCAAGCACAGCTAGTATCCTTATGATACTTTTTGAAAATCCTGTTTCATTATGAGAGTTTTTAGAAATTCTGTTTGAGGCACATTAGTTTATGTGTTTTAATTATATCCCTCACAATGACCTTTTATCATTTTTTCTTTTAGGATGAATTCCTCCATCATGTTGTTGTCTATGTCTCTGCCTTCTTAAATGTTTTAGAAAATCCTGTTATCTTTTCTGCTTCTAGAGTAGTATCTTTATTGAGGAGTGTTCACATACTGTCCAGGGCCTGACACTTCATGAAGCATTTATGTTCCGTGGCACTGTGCTGTCGTGTTTTGGCTGCTCTGTCCCTCAGGACAGTCCTCTGCAGATTTTCTCCTTGCCTCCAGTGGGGAGTGTTGGACCTTGTCCCAGTGCTGTGAGTTTTAACTAGGTGAGTTGGGTGCTCGCTTCGGCAGCACATATACTAAAATTAACTAGGTGAGTTTGGTCTGCTTGTTAAAAGAGGCTAATTCCTATCTCCCCTAGAGGTGAGGATATGCCTCACTGTATGATCAGCTGACTTGGTGCATGTGGGGGTTTACGGTGGTCTTTGGAGGAAGGGGTGCAATGGTGGTCTGGTTGCCAGGCACTCTTTCCTAGTAAGCAAGCACTTGATGGGGGCTGGAGTAGGTGGAGCTTGGTGTTAGTGGCTCAGCTTCCACTGGGGATGCTGTGCTGCTGAGTGAAATCTGTCCATGCTGATTGGTGGGAGGAATTATTGGCATCAGCTCCCTCTCTAGTCCCTGGAGTTGGAGTTCCCAGCCTCCCCTGTTCAGGAAGCCCTCACACAGAGAGAACACTTGTGGGTCCCAGGCTTCCATCAGAATTGCTTTCACCCTGTGTGTGTCCAAGCCATTGGCCCATCTCGTGGCACAGGGCTCTTATGTTTTATCTCAGGAGCTCTAGCTGGGTTTGAAAACTCCAAATTGTGTGAACTCAATATGACAGGGACCCCACTGATCCTCTGGGAGAGGGTCTTGATGTGCTGTGCCTGGAGCTGGTTTACCCCAGATGGGCAGTTGCATGAACACTAGGGGCTTGGAGTACATGGTGAAGAACAACCAGAAGGCAGCGTCCAGCTAGCTGCTCTCAGAAGAGGCTCCTATGCTAATGATCAGGGAATTTTAATGGTGCCTGTCAGCTCTCCTGTCCTATGAGAGCCAATGCCCCGTCTCCCAAATGCACTCCACGAAGGGAATTGTCTCTCCCCATGAGACCCAGGGGATACTCAGACCACAGTTCCCCTTATGGGCCTCTGCCCTCCTCCACAGGAGCACTGCTGTGCCCACCAGACTCCACCCCAATGATGGGATCGACTTTTAAATCTTCAGTCTTTGAGCTCCACGTTTACAGGAGGTTGACTTGTCATGATTAACTTCATGGGTTATCTTGACTGCGTCATGGGTGCCCAGATTCACCACTGTTTCTGTGGATGTCTGTGATGTGTTCCAGAAGAGATTGGCATTTCCATCCATGGTTTCTTTCTGCCTGGGCACCACCCATTCCATTAAGGTTGTGAATAGAATCTGATGCAGATGGAGGACGAATTCCCTCATTTTTACTTCCTATGTGCTTGTTTGAACTGGAATATTGGTCTCCTCCGGCCCTTTTTTGAGAGTTACATCATCAGCTCTCCACGTTCTGAGACTAGACACTAGTCAGAATCAGACAAGAATTACATCACTGGTTTTCCTGGGTCTTCAGCTTGTGACAGTAGATCATGGGACTTCTCAACATATTTAGTTATGGAAACCAATGACCTTTGGGTTGTGTTCCTCAGGGGAATCTTGACTAATACATGGAGATTGTTTGTCTCTCCTTTAGAGTAATTGAATAAAGCTGTAGCTCATTTAAAGTCCTGAGTAGCAAAGGGCTATGAAGAAAGTGTCACGTTGTTTGACTGGGACAAGGGCTGGGTGCAGATAAGGAGGAGCTGTGGGATCCTGTGGTCCTGGCTGCACAGGGAGCGCATCTGGGAATCCTGTAAAGGTGCAGCTGTTGTGCCTCAGGAAATCTGTAATTCACTCATGTTGAGGGACCGGTGTAAGCAAGTGCAAACAACTGTGTCTTTGTGCATGTTAGTCTAGTTTCCCTATGACAACCCAGTTGCTAATTCAGAGAGTTAATAGGTAAACACAGAATCATATAACCAGGGAGGCTCCCTGGGGAAACTGCTGTGTGGAGAGGAAGCCCCAGACCCTGACAGGAAACCTGCCTGTAACCTCCATCTGCACCTGCGCCTGGGAACACAAAGGAGAATTGTGCATAGTGTGCGCCCCCTGGTGGTGCTGATCCCCTCCAGCAGGGAGGTTTGTGTCTGGGCTCCCAGTGAGGTCCCCTCACTGTGTCTTTCGCACAGTAATATGTGGCCGTGTCCTCGGTCTTGAGGTTGTTCATCTGCAGATACAGCGTGTTCTTGGCGTTGTCTCTGGAGATGGTGAATCGGCCCTTCACGGAGTCTGCGTAGCTTGTGCTACTTCCATCAGTATTAATATATGCGACCCACTGCAGCCCCTTCCCTGGAGCCTGGCGGACCCAGTTCATGTAGTAGCTACTGAAGGTGAATCCAGAGGCCACACAGGTGAGTCTCAGGGACCCCCCAGGCTTCACCAGGTCTCCCCCAGACTCCACCAGCTGCACGTCACACTGGACACCTGCAGACACAAGACATGTTGGTCAGGAAACTGTCACACATCCACTGTTTCACTCATATCCATTCACAGACTCAGTGTCCCTCATTCACCATGAATTACCTTTTAAAAGAGCAACCAGGAAAACCCAGCCCAGCAGAAACTCCATGGTGAGTTGTGTGTGTTCTGTGCTGATCACAGAATGGGAACACCTGGGACTCCTGGGGCTGGGGCTCGTCTCCCAGCTGCAGGGTCGGGGCTGGGTGGTTTTATCAGCACAGAGAGGGCCCCATTTGCATGTCCTCTGACATATATATCAAGCTCCAGACTTAGATTTGATTCTGTAAAAGTGAATGACAGGGTTAGGGACGCACTTCTACATTAGTTTGTGTGGATGGCGGTGTGACAATATGAAGAATTCTTTGTTTTTTTCAGTTTTGGATTTTTACCTTTATTAATGGAGGCTTCGGCATAATCTTTAAGAAACATTTACCTCAACAGCATGATCACACATTATTTTCTCTTAAAATATTTTAATTTTTTTATTATTAATTAGTATTCATTTTTAGTTTTAAAAATTAACATCCAAATTAGTTAGCGTATAGTGCAACAATGATTTCAGGAGTAGACTCCTTAGTGCCTCTTATCAGTTTAACCCATCCCCCCTCCCACAACCCCTCCAGTAGCCCTCTGTTGGTTCTCCATATTTATGAGCCTCTTATGCTCTGTCCCCTCCATGTTTTCATATTATTTTGGTTTCCCTTCCCTTATGTTCATCTGTTTTGTCTCTTAAAGTCCTCATGTGAGTGAACTCATATGATTTTTGACTTTCTCTGACTCATTTCACTTAGCATAATACCCTCCAGTTCCATCCACATAGTTGCAAATGGCAAGATTTCACTCTTTTTGATTGCCAAGTAATACTCCATTGTATATATTTACCCCTTCTTCTTTATCCATTCATCCATCGATGGACATTTGGCTCTTTCCATACTTTGGCTATTGTTGATAGTGCTGCTATAAACATGGGGGTGCATGTGTCCCTTTGAAACAGAACACCTGTGTCCCGTGGATAAATGCCTAGTAGTGCAATTTCTGGGTCATAGGGGAGTTCTATTTTTAGTTTTTTGAGGAATCTCCATACAGTTTTCCAGAGTGGTTGCACCAACTTGCGTTGCCCCGCAGAATGCAAAAGAGATCTTCTCTCTGCATCCTTGCCAACATCTGTTGTTGCCTGAGTTGTTAATGTTAGCCATTCTGACAGGTGTCAGGTGGTATCTCATTAGGGTTTTGATTGGCATTTCCACGATGATGAGTGGTGTGGAGCATTTTTTCATGTGTCGGTTGGCCATCTGGATGTCTTCTTTGGAGAAGTGTCTATTCATGTCTTTTTCCCGTTTCTTCACTGGATTGTGTTTTGGGTGTTGAGTTCGATAAATTCTTTATAGATTTTGGATACTAACTCTTTATGTGAGATGGCATTTGCAAATATCTTCTCCCATTCTGTCAGTTGAATTTTAGCTTTGCTGATTGTTGCCTTCACTATGCAGAAGATTTTTATTTTGATGAGGTCCCAGTAGTTCATTTTTGCTTTTGTTTTCCTTGCCTCTGGGGACGTGTTGAGTAGGAAGTTGGTGTGGCCAAGACCAAAGATGTTTTTGCCTGCTTTCTCCTCGAGGATTTTTTTTTTAATTTTTTTTCAACGTTTATTTATTTTTGGGACAGAGAGAGACAGAGCATGAACGGGGGAGGGGCAGAGAGAGAGGGAGACGCAAAATTGGAAACAGGCTCCAGGCTCCGAGCCATCAGCCCAGAGCCTGACGCGGGGCTCGAACTCACGGACCGCGAGATCGTGACCTGGCTGAAGTCGGACGCTTAACCGACTGGCCACCCAGGCGCCCCTCTCCTTGAGGATTTTGATGGCTTCGTGACTTACATTGAGGTCTTTCATCCATTTTGAGTTTATTGTTGTGTGTGGTGTAAGAAAGTGGTCCTGGTTCATTCTTCTCCATGTCGCTGTCCAGTTTTCCCAGCACCACTTGCTGAAGACACTGTCTTTATTCCATTGGATAGTCTTTCCTGCTTTGTCAAAGATTAGTTGGCCATACATTTGTGGGTCCATTTCTGGATTTTGTATTCTGTTCCATTGATCTGAGTGTCTGTTCTTGTTTTTTTTAAATATTTTTTGGCATTTATTTATTACTTTTCAGAGACAGAGACAGAGCATGAGCGGGGGAGTGTCAGAGAGAGAGGAAGACACAGAATTCCAAGCAGGCTTCAGGCTCTGAGCTGTCAGCACACAGCCTGATGTGGGACTCTAACTCACGAACTGCCAGATCGTGACCTGAGTCAAAGTCGGATGCTTAACAGACTGATCCACTCAGATGCCCCTGAGTGTCTGTTCTTGTGCCAGTACCATACTGTCTTGATGATTACAGCTTTGAAGTATAGCTTGAAGTCTGGGATTGTGATGCCTCCTGCTTTGGATTTCTTTTTCAAGATTTCTTTGGCTATTCGGTGGCTTTTCTGGTTCCATACAAATTTTAGGATTATTTTTTCTAGCTCTGTGAAGAATGCTGGTGTCACTTTGATCGGGATTGCATTGAATATGTAGATTGCTTTCGGTAGTATCAGCATTTTAACAATATTTGTTCTTCCTATTCAGGAGCATGGAATGTTTTTCCATGTTTTGTCTTCTTCAATTTCTTTCATAAGCTTTCTATAGTTTTCAGTGTAAAGATTTTTCACCTCTTTGGTTAGATTTATTCCTGGGTATTTAATGGTTTTTGGTGCTACTGTAAATGGGATAGATTCCTTGATTTCTCTTTCTGTTGCTTCATTGTTGGTGTATAGGAATGCAACCGATTTCTCTGCGTTGACTGTATATCCTGCCACTTTGCTGAATTCATGAATCAATTCTAGCAGTTTTTTGGTGGGGTCTTTTGGGTTTTCCATATAGACTATCATGTCATCTGTGAAGAGTGAAAGTTTGATCACCTCCTGGCCGATTTGGATGCCTTTTATTTCTTTGTGTTGTCTGATTGCAGAGGCTAAGACTTCCAATACTATGTTGAGTAACAGTGGCGAGAGTGGACATCCCTGTCTTGTTCCTGACCTTAGGGAGAAAGCTCTCAGTTTTTCCCCATTGAGGATGATATTAGCACTGGGTCGTTCATAGATGGCTTTTATGATCTCGAGGTATGGTCCTTCTATCCCTACTTTCTTGAGGGTTTTTATCAAGAAAGGATGTTGTATTTTGTCAAATGCTTTCTCTGCATCTATGGAGAGGATCATATGGTTCCTGTCCTTTCTTTTACCGATGTGATGAATCACGTTAATTGTTTTACAGATATTGAGCCAGCCCTGCATCCCAGGTATAAATCCCACTTGGTCGTGGTGAAGAATTTTTTAATGTATTATTGTTTCTGGTTGGATAATATCTTGTTGAGGATTTTTGCATTCATGTTCATCAGGGAAATTGGTCTATAGTTCTCCTTTCCAGTGTGGTCTCTGTCTGTTTTTGGAATCAAGGTAATGCTGGCTTCATAGAAACAGTTTGGAAGTTTTACTCCCGTTTCTATTTTTTGGAACAGTTTCAAGAGAATAGGTGTTAACTCTTCCTTAAATGTTTGGTAGCATTCCCCTGGAAAGCCATCTGGTCCTGGACTGTTGTCTTTTGGCAGATTTTTGATTACTAATTCGATTTCCTTACTGGTTATGGGTGGGTTCAAATTTTCTATTTCTTCCTGTTTCAATTTTGGTAGTGTATATATTTCTAGGAATTTGTCCATTTCTTCCAGATTGCCCATTTTGTTGGCATATAATTGCTCATAACTTTCTCATATTACTGTTTTTATTTCTGTTGTGTTGGTTGTGATCTCTTCTCTGTCATTCTTGATTTTATTCATTTGAGTTCTTTCCTTTTTCTTTTTGATCAAACTGAATAGTGGTTTATCAATTTTGTTAATTCTTTCAAAGCACCAGCTTTTAGATTCATTGATCTGTTCTACTGTGTTTTGGTTTCAATACCACTCATTTCTGCTCTGATCTTTATTATTTCCTGCCTTCTGCTGGTTTTGGGTTTTATTTGCTGTTCCTTTTCCAGCTCTTTAGTCATAAGGTTAGGTTGTGTATCTGAGATCTTTCTTCCTTCTTTAGGAAGGCCTGGATTGCTATATACTGTCCTCCTATGACCGCCTTTGCTGCATCCTAGAGGTTTGCGTTGTGGTGTTTTCCTTTTCATTGACTTCCATATACTTTTTAATTTCTTCGTTAACTGCTTGGTTTGCCCATTCATTCTTTATTAGGTTCTTCAGTCTCTAATTATTTGTTACCTTTCCAAATTTTTTCTTGTGGTTGATTTTGAGTTCATGGCATTGTGGTCTGAAAATATGCATGGTATGATCTCGATCTTTTTGTACTTACTTAGGGCTGATTTGTGTCCCAGTATGTGGTCTATTCTGGAGAACGTTCCATGTGCACTGGAGAGAATGCATATTCTGTTGCTTTAGGATTAAATGTTCTGAATATATTTGTTAAGTCCTTCTGGTCCTGTGTGTCATTCAAAGCCATTGTTTTCTTGTTGATTTTTTGATCAGGTGATCTGTTCATTATTGTGAGTGGGGTGTTGAAGTCTCCTACTATTATGGTATTCTTATCGGTGAGTTTCTTTATGTTTGTGATTAATTGATTTCTATATTTGGGTGCTCTCACAATTGGCGCATAAATGTTTCCAATCATTAGGTCTTGGTGGATAGACCCTTTGATTATGAATGATGTAATGCCATTCTGCATCTCTTGATGCAGTCTTTATTTTAAAGTCTAGATTGTCTGATATCACTATGGCTACTCCGGCTTTCTTTTGTTGAACATTAGCATGATAGATGGTTCTCCATCCCCTTATTTTCAATCTGGAGGCGTCTTTAGGTCTAAAGTGGGTCTCTTGTAAAAAGCATATAGATGGATCTTGTTTTCTTCTCCATTCTGTTACCCTATGTCTTTTGATTGGGGCATTGAGTCCATTGACGTTTAGAGTGAGTACTGAAAGATATGAGTTTATTGCTATTATGATGCTTGTAGAGTTGGAGTTTATGGTGGTGTTCTTTGGTCTTTCTAATCTTTGTTGATTTTGGTATTTATTTATTTATACAGATATGTTTTCATCTTTTCTCCCCTCAGAGAGTCTCCCTTAAAATTTCTTGCAGGGCTGGTTTAGTGGTCACAAACTCGTTTAATTTTTGTTTGTATGGGAATCTTTTTATCTTGCCTTCTATTTTGAATGACAGCCTTGCTGGATACAGAATTCTTGGCTGCATATTTTTATGATTTAGCACACTGAATACATCCCGCCACTCATTTCTGTCCTGCCAAGTTTCTGTGGATAGGTCTGCTGTAAACCTGATCTGTCTTCCCTTGTAAGTTATGGACTTTGTTTCCCTGTTGGTTTTATGATTCTCTCCTTGCCTGAGTACTCTGTCAATTTGACTATAATGTGCCTTGTTGATGGTCGGTTTTGGTGGAATCTAATGGGAGTCCCCCGTGTTTCCTGGATTTTGATGTCTGTGTCTTTGCCCAGGTTAGAAAAGATTTCCGCTATGATTTGCTCACATAACCCTTCCACCCCTATTTCTCTCTTCCACTTCTGGGACCCCTATGATTCTCATGTTGTTCCTTTTTAATGAGTCACTGATTTCTCTAATTCTTAAATCTTGCTCTTTTGCCTTAATCTCCGTCTTTTTTTCTGCTTCATTATTCTCTATAAGGTTGTCCTCTATAACGCTGATTCTCTGTTCTGCCTCATCCATCCGTGCCATTGCTGCATCCATCCGTGATTGCAGCTCAGTTATAGCATTTTAAATTTCATTCTGGCTATTTTTTACTTCTTTATCTCTGCAGAAAGAGATTCTAATCTACTTTTGGCTGCAGCTAGTATTCTTATTATTGTGATTTTAAATTCTGGTTCAGATATCTTGCTTGTATCTGTGTTGGTTAAATCCCTGGCTGTCGTTTCTTCGTGGTCTTTCTTTTGGGGTGAATTCCTTCGTTTTGTCATTTTGAAGGGAGAAAAGGAATTAATGAGGTCGCAAAATTGAAATAAAAAGATAAAATTACAAAAATGTTAAAATTAAAAATTAAACACACACAAGCAAATTGAATGGAATATGCTAGATCCTAGGTGTGTTTAGTTCTGGGTGTTGAAATTGGTTTGACAGAGAGAAAAAAATGGGAGGGGGAGAAAAAAAAGGAAATAATTTGAGAATTTGAAAACATGAATACACTGAAGTAGACTGAAATGAGATGGTGGGAGTAAAATAGAGTTTGAAAAAATATAAAGAAAAGTAAAGAATATAATAGAAAAAATGAAAGAAAAATATTTTTAATAAAAATCAAAAATAAATGTGATTTTTTTCTTTTTCTGTATTCTAGAAAATGAGAGGAAACGAAAAAGAGAAAAAAGATACAACAAGGAAAAAAAGGAAATCATTTGAAAATTCAAAAAGTGAATACACCATAGTAGACTACAATAAAATGATGGAAGTAAAATAGAATTTGAGAAAATTTACATAAAAGCAATCAATATAGTAAAAAAATTAAAGAAAAATATTTTTAATAGAAATTGAAAGTAAAATCAAGTTTTTCTCATTTTGCATTCCAGAAAAACTACCGAAACGAAGAAGAGAAAAAAGAAAAAGAAAGAAAAAATAAAAAGGAAATTGTTTGGAAATTTAAAAACGGAACACACTGAGGTAGAGTAAAATAAAATGATGGAAGTAAAATAGAATGTGAAAAAAAATACAGAAATGTAAAAAATATAGTACTAAAAATTAAAGAAAATATTTTTAATAATAATTGATAATAAAAATAATTTTTTCTGTTTCTACATTCAAGAAATAGAAAAGTGTAAAAGAGAAAAAGAAAAAAAAGAAAGAAAATTGACTAGGTGAATCGGCTAACAGATTGAAGTAGGACTGAAATTACTTCCTTATCCCCTAGATGTCAGTCTATGTAGCTCTTTATAGTCCATAAAGTAAGTGGCAGTGAGACTTGTGTTCCTGAAGAGCCCTGTTGGCCCAGTTGGGCGGGGCTCAGTGTAATGGCTCTGCTGTCCACTAGATGGCGCTTTTAGGCTCCTGGGGTGGATTGTTGTGGTGCTTGTAGTTGCGAATGCACATGCGCAGGAGAGGTGAAAATGGCGCCATCCAGGGACCCAGTCTGTTCTCCTGGATCAGCAATTGCGCACCCATCCTCTGTCTTCAGCCCTTGTCCACTCCCCGCTCCTTCACTCTCCGTGACCAGGCCCCAGGCCGCACCTCTCTCCCAAGTTTTGTCACAGACGCGGCTGTTTTCCCCGGTCCCTTACGTCCAAAGGACCGTGGCTTTGACCTGTTCTGCCCCTCTGTGGGAGGGTCTCACCAAGCAATGGCCGAATGAGCAATGGCTGAATATCGGCTGCACCTAGGAACGCTTGCTGGACCCTGTTGTTGTGGGTGCCCCGAGACTGTGGCCAGGTGCCAGCCCACCCCAGAAAACGTTCGCGAGAGAGTGTAGCAGCAGCGTTTCATGGATTATGGAAAATCACAACACACGTCTGGCATCAGGCTTCACCCTAAACGACCTTGTTCCTGCACCAGCAAATGTGGCCGTTTTCCGGGGTCTGCTGGGACCAGATGGCTTTGGCAGTCTCCTCCAAATGTCCTTCCAGCAGTGGAACTGCCTCTCCCGGTGTGGCCTTAGAACATCCTGGACCCCACTCCGTTCCTGGGATTCTCCCTTCCCACCAGAGCACCTCCACGTATCGAGCTGTGGAGTTGCAGCCTTTGCACTCCCCTTGTTTACAGTCTTAGTGGAATTTACATACTCTCCGTTCTCCTTTGTCCCTTTTTAGTTTAGTCCCTGTGGCTGTTTCCAATTTTCCATGTTCTCTCCAGCTGCTTTTGGGGAGGGGTGCTTTTCCTTTATTCTCCCCCACTCCCCAGTCTCTGTCCTCTCTCCGCCTGCAAAAGCACCTCCCTTCCTGCAGCTTCTTGCTCCCCAAGGTCCCCTCTCCACACCAGCTACTTGTTGAATTCTGTAGTTCAGGTTGTGCAGATTGTTGTGTTAATCCTCAATCAGTTTTCTAGGTGTGTAGGATGGTTTAGTGTTGGTCTGGCTGTATTTCATGGATGCGAGACAGACAAAAATCTTCCATGTTGTTCCGTCATCTTGTCTCCTCCCCTATTGACTGCCTGATTTTCATTTGAACATTTGAGGATATCATGCCACTCCCTTCTTTCCTGCAGGTTTCTGTGGACACTGCTGCTCTAATCTTTTTTTATCTTCCCATATTCGTTAGCAAACTCTTCTGTATTCATGTTTATAAGTTTTTGTAATCTGTGTATTTTGTGAGTTTTACTATGTTATGTCTCAGAGTCAGCCTGCTTTTTTTTTTTAAATTTTAATGGGAGTTCTCTGCGACTCATAGATGTGGACGTCTGTTTCCTTCACCATTTAGTGGAAATTTTCCACTCTAATGCACTCAGACAAAACTTCTCCCCTTTTTCTCCATCTCTTCTTCTTCTGGGACTCCTTTGAAAAGAATTTTATTACACTTTATGGAGTTGCTGATTCCCTAAGTATACGTATGTGATGCAATGTTTTAATTTTCCTTTTCTTTCCTGCTTCATTTCTCACAAAATTTTATCTTCCATGTCACTCATTCATCTGCTTCTTTCTGCCTTGAGTTCATTATATCCAATCAGGTTCACATCTCGGTTACAGCATTTTAAAAATTTCAGCTTGACTGGGTTTTAGGTCTTTTCCATCTGTAGTCAGGGTATTCTCATGTCTTCTAGGCTTTCTCAAGCATAGCTAGTATCCTTATGATAGTTTTTAAAAGTTCAGTTTCCTTATGATAGGTATTAAATTCTGTTTGAGGCTTATTATTAATATGTGATTTAATTATATCCCTGGCAATGTCATTTATGGTTTTTTCTTTTGGAATGAATTCCTCCATCACTCTGTATGTCCATGTCTCCGCTTTCTTAAGTGTTTTAGGAAAATCCTGTTATCTTTTTTGCTTCTAGAGTAGTGTCTTTTTTGAGAAATGTTTACATACTGTTGACAACCTGACATTCTGGAAGCATTTCTTGCATGTGCTGTGTGCACTGTGCTGTCATGTATTGGCTGCTCTGTCCCTCAGGTCAGTCCTCTGCAGAGTTCTCCTTGCCTCCAGGGGAGAGTTTTTCAACTTTGTCCATAGTGTTGTGAGTTTTAACTAGGTGAGTTTGGTCTCCTTATTAAAAGAGGCTAATTCCTATTTCCCCTAGAGGTGAAGGTATGCCTCACTATATGGTCAGTAGACTTGGTGCCTGTGAGGGTATATGGTGGTCTTTGGAGTGAGGGGTGCAATGGTGGTCTGGGTTCTAGGCCCTCTATCCCTAGTAAGGAAGCACCTGAGGAAGGAAAGGTGGGTATAGCTTGGTGTCAGTGGCTCAGTATCTACTGGGGGTGTTGTGCTGCTCACTGAATTCTGTCCATGATAATTGGTGGGAGGAAATATTGGCATCAGCTCCTTCTCTAGTCCCTGCAGTTGGAGTTTCCAGCCACCCCTGTTCAGGAAGCCCTCACAAAGAGAGAATAATCTGTACTCATGGGTCCCAGGCTTCCTTCAGAACCCGGCCTTCACCCTGCCTTTGTCCAATCCATTTTCACACCTGGCAGCTCAGGGCTCTTATGTTTTATCTCAGGAGCTCTAGCTGGGTGTGAGTACACCAAATTGTATGAACTCAATGCGACAGGGACCCCACTGATCCTCTGGGACAGTGTCTTGCTGTGATGGGGTTGGAGCTGGTTATCCCAGAAGGGCAGTTGCATGAACACTAGGAGCTTGGAGTTCATGGTGAGGAAGAACAAGAAGGGAGCGTTCAGTTAGCTGCTCTCAGCAGAGGCTCCTATGCTAATGACCAGGGCAGTGCAATGGTGCCTGTCAGCTCTCCTGCCCCATGAGAGGCAATGCCCTGTCTCCCAAATGCACTCCAAGAAGGTAACTGTCTCACCCGATATGACCCAGGGGATCCTCACACCACAGCAGTCCCTATGGGCCTCGGGGCTCCTTCTCCACAGGAGCACTGCTATGCTCCACCAGGCTCCACCCCAGTGATGGCATGGACTTCTAAGTCTTCAGTTTTTGAACTCGACATTTACAGCAGGTTGACTTGTCATGATTACCTTTATGTGTCATCTTGACTGCGTCATGGGTGTCCAGATTCACGACTGTTTCTGTGTATGTCTGTGATGAGTTTCCAGAAGAGATTGGCATTTCCATCCATGGTTTCTTTCTTCCTGGGCATCACCCATTCCATCATAGTTCTGAGTAGAATCCGATGCAGAGGGAGGAAATATTCCCTCATTTTTACTTCCCATTTGCTTGTTTGAACTGGAACATTGGTCTCCTCCTGCCCTTGTTCTTAGAGTTACATCATAGGCTCTGCAGGTTCTGAGACTAGACACTAGTTCAGAATCAGGCGAGAATTATACCACTGGTTTTCCTGGCTCCCCAACTTGTGACAGAGATCATGGGACTTCTCAACATATTTTTTCATGGACCAATGTGCTTTGGGTTCTGTTGTTCAAGGGAATCCTGACTAATACATGGAGATGATTTATCTCTTGTTTAGAGGAATTGAATAAAGCTGTAGCTCATTTAAAGTCCTGAGTAGGAAGTGCCATGAGGGAAGTGTCACGTTGTTTGATTGGGACAAGGTCTGGGTGAAGATAATGGGGAATTGTGGGAGCTTGTGGTCCTGGCTGCACAGGGAGTGCATCTGGGACTCATGTAAATGTTCAGCTATTGTGCCTCAGGAAATCTGTAATTCACTCCTGTTGAGGGACAGGAGTAAGCAATGCAAACAACTGTGTCTTTGTGCATGTTAGGGTAGTTTTCCTATGAAAACAATGATCTAATTCACACAGCTAATAGGTAAACACAGAATCCTGTGTCCAGAGAGGCTCCCTAGAGAAACTGCTGTGTGGAGAGGAAGCCCCAGACCCTGACAGGAAACCTGCCTGTAACCTCCATCTTCACCTGCTCCTGGCAACACAAAGCAGAATTGTGCATAGTGTGCGCCCCCCGGTGGTGCTGATCCCCTCCTGCAGGGAGGTTTGTGTCTGGGCTCCCAGCGAGGTCCCCTCACCCTGTCTCTTGCACAGTAATATGTGGCCTTGTCCTTGGCCCACAGGTTGTTCATCTGCAGATACAGCGTGTTCTTGGTGTTATCTCTGGAGATGGGGAATCGGCCCTTCATGGAGTCTGCATATCTTGTGCTACTTCCATCATCATAAATGTATGCGACCCACTGCAGCCCGTTTCCTGGAGCCTGGCGAACCCAGCTCATTCCATAGCTACTGAAGGTGAATCCAGAGGCTACACAGGTGAGTCTAAGGGACCCCCCCAGGCTGCACCAGGTCTCCTCCAGACTCCACAAGCTGCACGTCACAGTGGACACCTGCAGACACAAGACATGTTGGTCAGGAATCTGTCCCACATCCACTGTTTCTCACTCATATCCACTCACATACTCTGTGTCTCTCATTCACCATGAATTACCTTTTAAAAGAGCAACCAGGAAAACCCAGCCAAGCACAAACTCCATGGTGAGGTATCTGTTCTGTCCTGATCAGAGAATGGGAACACCTGGGACTCCGGGGACTGGGGCTGCTCTCCCAGCTGCAGAGTCTGGGATGGGCTGGTTTTATCAGCAAAGAGAGGACCCCATTTGCATGTTCTCTGACATATATATGAAGCTCCAGTGTTAGCTTTGATTCTTTAAAAATGAACGACAGGGTTAGGGTGTGTTAGGTGCTGTGACAATATGAATAATTGTATTCAGTGAGTACAGGTATATTTTCAGTCCTGTGTGCATTTTTACAGTTCTTTCATCAACTATAGATCATTTTCACTCTACAAGTATTTTACATTCTTTTTGAAGTTTAACCCAAAATACTTTATTCTGTGCCATTTTCACTTGTATAATTTTGCTATTTATTTTGCATGTATTTTCATGCTGGTGTGTAGAATCACAGGTGGTTTATTTTTATTTATTTTCTTTGTTCATTTTGCATTCTGCTCTTTTCCTCATTTAAAAAAACTGGTTCTAATATTTTTTGTGGTATCTCTAGGGTTTTGTTATGTTTAAGATCAATGTCACCTGCAAACAAGTAATTTTCCTTCCTCCTTATTGATTTAAATGTCTTTTATTTTTTTATTCCCTATTTTTTTCTGGTTACATCTTCCAGTTGTAGGAGAAGAAAGCTTTTCCCTTCTTTTCTTCTGGGATTTAGCCAGTGTAAGGATTCAATTGACATAAGACATATCTACAGGAGAGAATAAATTTCATTTTATAAGTGCATGGCCTTCCAAATGATATGACACCCAGAGAAAGGACAAAGCAGGTGGTACTTGTGTCTTTCAGAAACAAAACATTGGATTTGGCAAGAGTTAAGTTTGGGGTATTATGTTAGTCACCAAGTAAGTAGGTTTGTTTGCATAGCCTTCTTGTCCCTGTGTTCCTTATTCTGGTGCTAACGATGGTTCTTCCCTCTTGGTACACGGGAGGGAGATTTATATCCTGCTGTCAAGGGACGATGGAGAGTCTGAGTGTACTTGGACTATTTCTCAAGTGACTTTCACCCAAATAAGCAGTGTGACAAGATGACATAGTTTGAGGTGGCATATGTATTCTTCACGTTATCATGGGGAATACTTATGTTAGGGGTGACCATCATTGCCTGGCTCCTGATTTGACAGGAAAGCCTTCAGCATTTTACCATTCAATATGCTGTCAGGTGTGGGCTTTTCATAGTGGCCATGATCATGTGGAGGTAATTTCCTTCAGTTCCTTTTTAATTGGGTTCTTTTTAAATGATGAACATGTGTTGAATTTTGTCTAATGTTTTTTTGAATCAATTAATGATGGCTTTGATTCCATCATTCCCTCTGTTAATGGAGGACATCACATTTATGCATCTGTGTATGTTGAAGGATCCTTGCATCCCTGGATGAATCACACTGGATTATGTTGTATGATCCTCTCAATGTTCTGTTGAATTCAGTATGCTCAGATTTTGTGAAGGAATTTTGCATGTATGTTCCTTTGAGATAGTTACCTGTAGTTTCTCTTCTTCTGGTGTCTTTCTTTGGCTTTGGTGTGAAAACAATGCTGTCCTCACAAAATGCATTTGGGAGTGCTGTTTTTTTATCAGTGGTTTGTAATAGTTTGAGAAATATTGGCATTTATTCCTCTTTAAATACTTAGTAGAAGTTTTAATAAAGCCATGGACTCCTATGCAGAATTTTGGAGGGTGAGGTTTTAGATAGAGAAATCTTGTTAATTTTTCTTTTGTTCATTTTGTATTTTTCCATGAAACAGTCTTGGTGGACTACATTATGGCATAAAATGTGTAATTTGTTCTTGGTGATCTAATTGTTGGCCTATACATATCTAAGTTTTTCTTTAATGATCCTTTTCATGTCTTTAGTTCAGTTATGTCTCCTCTTTCAATTCTGATTGCATTTGTTTGAGTCTTCCCTATTTCCCCAGGCTACCTATTTGTTTCAAATTTTACTTACTTTTCCAAATACAAATTTTTATGTAATTGATTTGTTTTCTGTATTTGTGATAGTCTCTATTTTCTGTCTGCTTTATCTTTTTATGTTATTTTTATGTGTATCTTTTTATGTCAATAAAAATGCCAATGAGTTTTTTAAGGAACCTGAAAAATATACAATTCATATGAAAGCACACAACACATGGAAGCAACAAAACAATCATGACGTCGAGAGAACCTGGAGACATCACACTTCTCTCTTTCTAAAGATATTGCAGAGGTACATTAACCACAACAGTGTGCTGCTGGCATCAAATGAGACATTTAGGCCAGTGGAGCTCATTACGGAGCCCAGAAGTAGACGTTTGCAGATGCAGTGAGCAAATCCTCCACGAGATTTCCAACAATGCACAGTGGGGGTAGGATAGTGTCTCTTAAACATGGTGTTGACTAGGGGCACCTGTGTGGCTGGGTCAGTTAAGCATCCCACTTCCACTCAGGTCATGATCTCACGGTTGGTGGGTTCGAGCCTCACATCAGGCTCCTGCTGAGAGCTCAGGGCCTGGATTCTGTTTCTGCCTCTTTCTCTGTGCCTCCCTACTCATGATCTGTCTCTCTCCCTCAAAAACAAAGTAAAAATTAAAAAATAGTATTGGTATGTACATGCAAAATAATAACATTTGACCATAATCTTGCTTCATACATATACGTCAACACAAAAAAATCTCAAAATGGATGAAGGATTAAGAAGAACACTTGAACCTAAATGCCTTCAAAGAAAACATGAAAGATAAACGTCATGACATTCACTTGAGAATGATTGATTTGAGATAAAAGCAAAGTCACAGAGAACAAAGCAGGCAAGGGGGACTACACCATACTAGAAAAGGGGCAAGCAAATATTTGCAGAGCTAGAAGGCAGTCTATGGGAGGGTAGACATTACAATAAAAAATATTGAAAAGGAGTTAATATCCACAATGCAGGAGGGACAATAAGGTGTTCTCATTTCCCTGCCATCAGACCACACCTCAAGCTTCCCCCTTTCCCTAATGGAGACCCACCTCCATTCAAAGTGCTCCTCAGAGGATGAGTCTTAAAGATGTGCCCACTAGTGTCTAGGCCTCACATGCACAAGAGGATGGATTGCCTCCAGTGCAGAGCCTGTGCTCAGGGGGCCTGAGAAAGGAGCTGCCCCCACCCATCAGTAGCCAGATGCCCTGTCTTGCTGCAGAGGGAGGACCTGACCCTGTGATAGACTCTGTTACCGCAGGATGTTCTTGCTTTACCTCCTCACCGTGTAACACCCCGATCTTGTGAGTAAAGAAAGAACAGAATTTGATTCAGAAGGCAAAGCTACTGATTTGTACAATGTAGGAACCATAAAGTCTTTTGTCACCTATTACCCTCCCTCCCCATCTTTTGTCCCTAACTGGGCTGCCGCTCTTGCCTCAATTCCTGGTGATGAAGATGCGTTACTGGAATGAACATCTTGACTTTCTTGTCAATGCCATTGCACTCTGATTCACAAGTTCTCCTTTCATGTATGCTTGGGGAAGGCAACTAAGTTGGGCTGAATATTACTCCAAGTTCTTGAAGCCAACTTACATTCTGTGCCTTCACCCAAGGCTGCACTCTTGTTTAGTATGTCCGTGACTTGTCACTCTATTACCAAAGGAGTCAGAGAGCCCTTGCAGACTCCCCACCCTCCTAAAGCACCAGCCGGACAGGGCCATACACCCTCCTGTCTTCTTAATGTCCACGGTTGCAAATAGCTACTGCCAACGAGGACTATGTCACAGTGCTTCAAAACTCCCCACAAAGTGTCTTGTCAGTTTTTCACATCCCTCTCACTGGTACAAAAATGCAGTTACATAAGCTTCTAAGGAAACCTGGCTACTGCTTCCCAAGGACCCCTAACTTCACTGCCTTTGCTCTGTCTCTGTGAGCCCCTCACCCCTACCTGATGCTTCCAAAGATTTCTTTTCGTGGATTTCAGAGTCATTAACCTAAAGTGTTAATATTAGCTCTGTGCACACCCCGAACTCTCATCTGTCTGAATATCAATAACATGTTTCACCTCTCGTTCCATGGAAATGGAGTGGCTGCAGGTATCCTGTGACAACCTGTGCCTCTTGGATATGTCCTATAACTTTCTTCCCATGAAAATTAGACCTTGGGCCATCAGGCCCCACTGCATGCTTGCACCCCCACAGCTGCTGTCTGGATACATTAGGATCCTCACTCACCTCTGTATTCCTCTCTGACAAGTTTGTAATTTCCAGGCCCACCACCTACCTACCAGCAGGCCACTGACCAACCCCCCCCATCATCTTGTGTCATGTTAACAGTTTAAATCAGGCTATCCCACTCCCCTCCCTAAAAAGGGAGACCTAGGGTACCTGGGTGGCTCAGTTGGTGGGCATCCTACTTCAGCTCAGGTCATTATTTTGCGGTTTGTGAATTTGAGCCCTGCAACGGGCTCTGTTCTTTCAGCTCAGAGCCTGGAGCCTGCTTCAGATTCTGTGTCCCTCTCTCTCTCTGCTCCTCCAAACTCACACTCTTTCTCTCAAAAATAAATAAACATTAAAAAAAATTTAAAAGGGGAGACCCTACTTCATTCCACACGATTGCCCTCAGCTACAGGAATGGTTTCTGGGACATCTGGTGGTCAACCCTGAGTTCTATTTTTTAAAAAAATTTTTTCTTTTACATTTATTTCTTATTGAAAGACAGAGAGACACAGGGTGTGAGCAGGGGAGGGGTAGAGAGAGGGGGAGACATAGAATCTGAAGTAGGCTCCAGGCTCTGAGCTGTCAGTCCAGAGCCCGATGTGGGGCTTGAACTCACAAACTGCGAGATCATGACCTGAGCTGAGGTCCATACCTTAACCAACTGAGCCACCCAGGTGCCCCACCCTGACTTCTATTTTGTGATGGCTTCTGTATGTGGGGAAACATAGGAACCACTCAGGCCAGTGTCCCTACTAGAAGTACTCCAGGCAGTCCTCTCTGCCTGCTGTAAAATCAGTCTAAGCCACTGCGCTCCCAGGTTTTCCCAAGCTTGCACATCTGCAAAGGGAAAGACTGCCACTGTTCACAGGCATTCCAGACATACGCTGGAGTCTTCAGGGCTGTTGGCACCCTCTGGAAATCCCACAGGTCCTAACCGCCATGAGTACCAGAGGACAGAGGACATTTTTCCAGCCCGCCTATAATTGCTGCCCTATTATACGCAACTTATCTTTCTGCTAAAATTGCTAACAGTCACTCTCCAGCCCAAACCGTGAGGAGACTGCCACTGTCTCTCCAGCGACTGGCAGAGCTCACAAGGCTGTCAAATACACAGCCAAGATCAGAGGCTGTCCTTTCCTTCACTTTAGAAGCTTGCCTTTTTCCCTGACTTGGACTATTGTTTATCATGTAAGTTCCTCACAATGGGAAAAGACAGGTGGACAGATAATGATCAGATGGGGTGTACATCGGGGTTGAGTGGGCCTCCTGAGGCCCCTTTCTTCTCTCCTTTGGTCTTGCACCAACCCCATCAGATGGGATAATTAAGAAACTGAGAGACAGTGGGTTCTTCCCAGGCATCCACTAAACCTCTGACTAAATTATTTCCCAGGGCACTACTTGTAAATCTCTCCAAGTTTTGTATAATATCAGCAGGCCCCAGGGAGTCCTCTAGCCCCTCCCTGCCCACTGGGGCTCTCCAGATGGATTTGACAAATTGGCTTCCTCTTTGGTTAATGGCCGCATGTTTGGTGGATGGACTGATGCTGTCTGACTGGACCTGCCAATGCCACGACTGTGGTAAAGAATGTAATGCCTGAAATGGTTCCTGGATTTGCCATTCCATTATGGATTTAGCCAGACCAAGGAACTCACTTCAGCACATAGACAAACTATGTACTTGCAAAGACTTGGGGGTGATAATTAGAATTTCATACCCCACATCATCCTTAATCATCACAGAAGCGGACTATGAGGATATGTGGATTAGGGGAACAGATATGGAACATGAAAAACTAGACACAAAATTCCTTCAGGAAAAGTCCGCCTGGAAACTGGCCTGGAACATCCAGAATCGTTGTCCTTGGCCCTTAATGAGATTTGGAATGCTCCAAATAGCAGGCAGGGACTGACCCCCTTTGCAACAGTATTTTCGAAAGGAATCCTTAACCCTTTCTTTACTGATTGAGTGAACTTCATGATAACTTATATGACCAAGTTGATGCCATGCATAGCCATGTCCAAGAAGTAACTGGTACACTTGGGTCATATCATCCACAGACAATAAGAACATGGCCTCTGCCACTGACTAGCCTTGCCACCCTTTCTACAGAATATGGGACACTCATCAGGTCTTCAGAGAGCACCCAGTGCCACCTCGCTGAGAAGGACCTTATGACGAACTCCTAACCGACTACACTGCCATCAGAATTAGGGAAAGATTCCTCTGGATTCATGCAAGCTGCACAAAATAGTTCCAGATCGCCATTGTCAAGACCGTGGATGACCATCCCCACGATGACCATTGGTAAGGATTCCCAGAGCCAATTCCCAGGCTCCGGAAGCACATGGCATCACATAGTAGGTCATGGATCAAAAAACTGCATTTCCACCTAGTTTCATTTTCCGGCTCTTTCCTGTCAGGAAAAAAAAAAAACTTTTTAAAATGGAGCCTACCCTTTCCCCCACTATTAAAAGACTGACTACATTTCCTGCTCTCCCTCTGAACCTCTACAACTGTCTGTCTTCAGACTGCATCTGCCCCATTCACCTGTGTAGTTATCTCAGCAGGTCAGACACAGACCCTTACACCAGTTTTCCAAGTCCCGTCTACAGTAAATAATCAGTCTGATTGTCAATTGTTTTGACATCAGGATAGCAAGTAAGCCCCAAAGTAGTGTTATTTCCTGCCAATGCAAGCAGGTGAACGCACCATGTGGATGGACAAATGGAAGGGTGTGGTATCCACAACCAGCACGACAATGTCACTCTGCCTTTCCTTCCACTGCATTGATTGGGACCACAACTTTAATGGAAGCTTCAGGATGGTCCTTTGCTCAGGTGAAGTATTGGGAGAGAATATTTCCCTTTGTATGAAGACAGTCATGGTTCTGGGTTCTCTCTCTTGGTGACATAGCAAGGCAATCTGGTGCCAGATGGTCACTAGGTGCTCCAGCATAACCCCCATGGCACAAACACTTTCCAGATCCCAAAATGTTTCATTGGCACTCAGACTACCTGTGCATCAACTGGCATAGCTCAGCCACTTCCAGGTAAGGCTGCCTAAATGCACAAGTCATATGAAAGTAGACCGAAAATCTGGAGTAGCTCAGTCAGGTGACAAAACCCACCTTATAGCTGGTGAAGGGCTGCAGGCCTCCCATGTCTCACAAACTTTCAGGAATGCATGATAATTGACCAGTGACAGTGACCCTCAATTGCCCAGACCAGTGGGAACTCATGACAGGCTCTACATGATCTGGGCAGGCTAACATCTTGGCACTCTTTGGACTGTTAGGAATTCCCAAGGCAGCAGGGTAGAGATGTACAGGTTGAGAGCAGACTGTGGCTGGGACTCCTTGGTCATCGATGCTGAATGGGACATACTGGCTAGCTCAGTCATGACAGAGTCTCCCCTGTGGCCCTTGAGATACCCTCATCTGCCTAGACAGTCTTGGGAATCTGAGCCATCTTATGGACAGCTGGGAATTTACATTTCAGTAGTCAACTGTAAAGTGCCACCTGTTAGGAGGGGGCTTTAATGCCCATCAAGTGGGCAGACTGAAAGGAGAAATGGTGTGTTTAATGTCCCCCCTCCTTCAGTAAATCTTGAATTATGGGGTGCAATTACTCAGTCCTCTATTGCACACAATATTGATGTACATATACTGTCTTAATTGGATGTGTGGGGGGTGCAATTTGCAGTCCTACAGACTCCTGATATGTAGCTCCCCTCAGGAAAGCCAGGCACTGGGTTTGTTCCCACTGGCCTTGATGGCATGTGAGGGCATCCACATCATTAACAAGACAATGCAGGGTCAAAGGGGCCACCATTGCTAAAAGAGATTCAGTAAAGATTCTTCCAATAGTGACATCAAAGGGATGTTGAGACCCTTCTACTATCCCTCCCTTTATACCTAGTAAGCTAAAGAGCACCACACTTATATTTGGAGGGGTTCCTGGGAAGCACTGTACCTTGGCTTCAGGGTCAATGAGAGAAATAAAGTGTTGTCTGTGTCTGTGTCCTACAGGGTAATTACAGAAGTGTACAGGCAGTTGTCCCAGGAGGAAGGACATACTCCACAAACCTCCGGGTCCCTAGGCAGGGGCCTTGGCATCTCCCCACCCACTGGGATCCCAGCTCCCCACTACCAGGGCTGTCATGTCCAGAGAAGTGATGGCACCCACCCGAAGGGTAGGAACAGCATTCTCTTGAAGATCCCAAAGAGTCTGATCAAAGTTTCTGACTTGTGTTCAGGCTGTCCTGAGATTAAGTCACTAGGGACCCCTCTTCTCAGAGCTGTGCATAAAGAGAAGTGTGGGAATCATCTCGAGAGCAAGAGATCTGGGTTGAAGTTCCACCCCTTGAATGGGGCACTGCTGGGACCCTCCTGTGGGCTCCTATCTATGGAGGTGGTGATCCCATCAGCATTTGCAGCAAAGAAGTCTTGGGCTTCTTGAAAATTCTCCTTTTCACATCTGACTATGGCATGCATGCTAATGCCTGCTACACTAAAGCTGGTATTTCCATGAATTGTATTGGCACAAGGCTTAAGATCAGAGTGGTCCTTCAAGAAGAACTCCTTAGATTCTGTTGTCAAATGCCTCTCCTCTAGGTGGAAATGGACAAGGGCTCATGGGCGCATGACATAAGGCAAAAAAAAAAACACCAAAAACCCAAAACCCACACCCATTGAATTGTCCCCATTCTATCTTAGAGTTGGATTGCATCACCTGGGCTTGACCTCTCCCAGTGGGCCTGTGCTGTCATGCCATAAAAATCCAAGTCCGGAGAATCAGAGCTTCTTTCTTCCTACCTCTTTGGGCTCTGGGGCCCTAGGGAGCCTCTTCCTCAGAGCCTTCCCCTTTTTCCTTGGTGTGTGTCTCTTGCCATGTGCCTTGGGGTGATTGTCATAGCCTTTTGATACAGTGAAAAGACTGGAAGCTCCGTAGGTTGTCTCTAAGTAAACAGGCCATTGATACCTTGAGCTTTTCAGTGATTTATGAATCTGGGGCACTTGGACCAATCCAGACAGCTGTAGTATGTCAAGTGCTTAAAGCAACAGCTTGGAGCCAATTGTGAAGACCCACTAGAGCCAATCAATGTCCTTGTCTCCCTCCCTTTGGACAAATGATTCCAGGAAACCTTGCATTTTCATGATGGTGTAGTGCCTGTCACCATTTCTCTCTTTCACACTGGTCCGTGGATATGTTGGTGTAGTGGTCTTGACAGGGAGGACCTGGGATAGAAGTTAGCTCTTCCCAGACACGTGTGCTGAGGCCTCCCACACTGAGGTGTCCCCAACAACACCTGTTAAATAGGGAGCCATTGTCAGCAGCAGTGAGGAATGCAGCCAGTAGGGGGAGGTTGCCTTGCTCATGTCCTCCGCCCAGAGAGACATGATGCTCCTGGTAGAGTTGCCTCTGTCACTAGGTAGGCATGGCTAAGCAAACACAACACCAGGGTACTGGTTGCAACACAGTGGACCCAGCAGCTGGCGTCTTCTTCGACACTAATCTAGGGAAATGGTCCTTGGTGTCCAGCAATATCTCACTTGGAGATGAGTAGGAAATACACACCTCTGGAACCCCAGGATGGTGCCTGATTGTTGGTCTCTGCAGGGAGACTGACCTTTTATGGCACTGGTAACTTAGGATGGGGGTTTCTGGCAACACCTGGCATCAGCCCAAAGCAAAGCTACAGACCACCAGCAAGCTCCAGCTCCTTCCCAGAGCAGCTGAGATGTGGGGGTGAGGAACGAGTGAGCCATTCTCAGTGCTAACACATTGTTGGAGGGCAGCATCTAGACCCCCAATCCCATCCCTGGGGACAAATGTGTTGGGGACCACAGCTGTTGTACAAAATTAAGAACATGTAGACTGTATCCTGCTGAAAGAATAGGCAAGAGCCATTGCTCAGGAGGTGGACAGGCGGCTCCCTAGGCATCTGAGCTCTGGCTTTGGATACATGAGATGCATGGGGCCCTCCTGACTCAAGGTGGTGTTTCAGTGCACCCCCAACAAAGGAAATGGAGGCACAGGATTTATGACTCACAGGGCCCAGAAGCAAGGGTACACAAGGACCTTGGGAAGGGCAGGCCTCCTTCCCACATTCCCAGTGATCAGGACATAGAAAACAGGGTAGCAAGTACCTGGTTACTTGAGAATGGATGGGGCTGAAGTCCCTAACTTTTCACAGGCTCACCTCTGTGTGGTTATTCGAGAAGGCTCTCAGAAAACCCAAGTGGGAATCCTAGGCAGATCCTTATCTAAGGTTAAACTCACTGAAAAGTAGGCAAGAGAAAGAGAGCAGGGATTCACATTCATCGGGCTCCAACTGGATGCCAGAGTCATCCACAGGCACTTGTGCCTGCCTTTCTGATTCATTTCATTGGGTGCTCCATTCAGTCTCATGGTCTCAGTCTCCCGCATTTGGAAATTTTGTCTCCAGGGAGGCACAGCTTGTGCTAGGTGGAACCTAATGCCAGTCCCCTTCCCTCACAGCCCACAGACACCCCAGTGTGGAACAGGCAGTGTGGGTGGGTGGTAGCCCTCCATTATCCTGAACCCACATTGGGACTGGGGGAAGACAGATTACCTGGAGAATGAGAAAATGTTCAGTGTGCAACCGCACAGTTTTGGAGACAACTCATGAATTTGTCCCTGAAAGAGCTTGTGTGAACGTCTCTTAATTCTGGAAGCATATACCTCAGTTCAAGACCCAGATGCTGACTCAGGTCCCCTGCTCATAATCTCGGGCTCAGTTTGGGCTCTTGGAAGCTTAGATATATACGTAGAGGCCACAAGCATGCAGTTTTTAAGTTTTATTTCAGCGTTCTGGTCAGTGAGCCATGAGAGATGTGTGTCAGAGCCTGTTGTGCCTGTGGACCCCTGTGTCTTCTGCAGACCCCCGAAACGTGGGTGTCAGCTCTGCAGCCTCATTACTGTTATTTTCACATATGTACCAGTTTGATTGTCTATAGTTGTTCAGCAGTTAGGAGGCTAATGATGGATTGTCGTCAGCAACAATCAGTCCCTTAACTTTCTTGGGGTTGATAATTTGACATTTGTGGCGACACCACAAGGAATGCAGCTATTATGGCTTAAATGGGACCAAAAACTGCTCTGAGATATAACAGGGATTCATGAGTTTTCCTGACTGGCCGCATTCTTCTTGGAGGGGTCCACTGTCTGTGCTCCCACCAGTGCCTCGTCCAGTGCACCATGGAGGATCCCAGCTTATGTAGCAATGGCATTTCCTGTTATTGTTGCATGACCCTCTGTGACTGCATTTCTCCGGGATACAGTCATAGTTCAGGTGAGCCACACTGCCAGTGCAGTAGGTGTCTTGACAGAACTTTTTATGAGCATAGGGGGTACCAGTTCTCACATGACCAATATCGGTTGTGCTATGACATTAACCCAGCTGCAAACACCAGAACCCTGAGATCTCAGACGGGTGGAATCCAACATGCTCTTGCAGCTGAGGGAGATGTGTGACAATCCTACACTGCAGCCTTCCACACGGCACATCTGTGTGGGAACAGGGTTCAGTGTTGAAATCCCCAGGATCTTCTGCAGTGTCATTTTTCATTTATGGTATAGCAGACATCTTCACCTTTCCAGAATTTTTGCAAAGATTTCATGGCAGTGCATAGTGCGGTCAGTGCAGTTCCCATGATAGCAGCAGCCCTCTTCAGTGCACGCGGTTCCATCTTGCATACGGAAGTCATCAGGGCATGACAAGGACACCCCACGGCAGGACTCTGGAAGATCACATATATTTTGGATTGGCCTGCCAAGTGTCCCAGCATCGAAATAGGTGCAGTTTGTATAGCATCTGCCTGTATTACATTTGTCCCCAGGGGTTAAAATACAATCACTCATACAGCATAGATTGCTATAGCACTGCTCTAAGGAGCTGCAGTCACAATGCTTGCCTGGGTCAGCTAAGTAGTTTCCGAAATGATTGTGGGTCAGGCTTTTATTTCAATGCACCATTTTGATGTTGAAGAGGCAATTGCCTAATCTGCCATGCATTTTGTGCTGCATAGGAATGAAGGAACACTTACTGAAAGCTTCAGGTATACAAGGGAATTGGGTCCTAATGCAGTTGGACCTTTTCTGGTAAGCATATTCATCAGTGTCAACGCACAAACCAATATATTTTGCAATCTGATGTGTTGCTATGACAGACAAGAGTAAATAATATCTGCCTAAATAACCCATCATGATAGGGCTTTGTGGATGGCACATACTACATACAACTGGACTGAAATTAACTTCATGGGATCCATCTCAAATCGCAACTAAGGATGAATGTGGTTTAAGAATTCGAAAACCCTTGGACTCATAGTATAAAAAAAAAAGGACTCTGATGCAACACATATTTGCCCATGTTAGCTGGATCTCTCTCATTATAAATTATCATGAAACCAATATAGTAACTTACACGAATCCCATGAAACAATGAGTCAATTAAGCTAACTAGTCTTATTAAGAATTAGGCACATTTTGACACGTGGTTGACACGTGGTTGAACACACTGTATATTGTTTAGGGTCTGAGAGCAAAATTCCGTGATGGGATGACTACAGCTTACTAGAGATCCTGAGCACTGCACTGGTATTTGCTTGAGGAACAGGGGTCCCTATCCTCCTTATATCCCAGGTTATAAGTAGATCCCATTGCATTGGTGGCTGGCACTCTCTGAGAAACAATATGTTCAAATGTTGGGAATCGCTGACGCGTCTGATTTCATAGGCAAGGTCATCCAACTTCATGAAACCTTCAAGGTCCTGATAGCACGTGTCCATGGTGACCATGGAAAGAGGAATCTCCTCCTGGTAGCTAAGGTAGTAACAGTCTGGAGGCATGGAGGAGTAGTCCATCTGCAAGATTCCCTGATCATCCTGAGTCATCATCAGCAGATGTCTGGACATAAAGGGTTTCTTTGGCCACATGTGGATAACGGGTCTCTTGTCCCAAAACACAGGCTACAGGACAGCCAACCAGTCATCTGAATGCCCTTGCTGTTGTGCAGCTCCTTCTTTGTAATTACCACCTCAAGGAGATGTAGAGCCATGAGGGACGACCTTGAGAACCCTGGACAGGAGCCAGCACTGCCCAGAGTGCAAACTGCAAGAGGGACGCCCTCAAGGTGACCTGGCCCTCTGCCACCCTCATGCCCCTGCTCAGGGACATCTGCCAGTGAGAGTGGATAAATGGAGGATCCTCAGCAAAGTGAGGTCTAGGCCATCTGACAGAACAGAGGGCTGTAGTGGGTGGCCAGCACCCTGCACCTGGGATCCACTTGTGGGGTTAGGTAACAGTCCCAGGGTGTGGCATTGTGTGACCCTGCACAACAGTTCAGCTGGGGTGGATGTGGGAGAAGCAGGTGAGCCAGTTCAAGCGTGCTCACATGGACATAGTAAGGACTTGGACCCAGAGACATGGCTCTATTCAACACATTCCATCTTTCCTCCAGCTAGTGAATATGGGATATGAAATTTTAACACCCTGAACTTCTCTACCAATTCCATGTCCTGTGGTACTGCTGGGTCACTTTCTATGGATGACTACTTTTCCTCATTATGGAGACCAATGCTTCCTACTTCCTTGGGATGTGGAGGTGGACATTGTCAATTTTACCTTTATAGGTGACTAAAAAAATAGCTTTGTCGTTTTTCATGTCTCATTCTGGTTAGACATTAGTTTTCAAGCCATTTGATCCTTTTGGTTTTTGGTTTGAAGTTTCCTCTGAGTTTACTGAGGAAACATTTCCCAGTATTCTATGTCATGATTGGTGAAGTACAAGGTTGTATTTTAGTATTTTTTTATGCCATCTGGTGAGAACAGAAAGTACTGCTGACCATGTGTGAGCCCCAGGGGTTTTCCACTCTAATCCCTTGTTGGGGTTCTTTCCTGGCCTCTGGCAGTCTCCTCCCATGCATGTGTGGTTCCCTCCTCAGCTGGAGATGCCAGGGAGTTGAGGTAACTTTGGCAGCTTGCACCATGGAGTCTGCACATGATCAAAAGATGTTATCAACCATGGAACTCCTTGTTTGATTAAATATGCTCTCCTCCTTTACAACCCCCTGCGTCAGGGAGAAACGTCAGAGTTGGTTTTGGACAGGAGTCTGCATTCTCACCAGCAGCTGGCCTTGTGCATAAAGCTCAAATTCCTTTCCTACCAAAACTAAACACTTTGAACGTTGAGCTTTCCAGCAACAGGCCAGCTGATTCGGTTTTTGATAACAATAAAACAGAGTGGAGTGGCAGTTGCCAGGGGCTGGCCGCGAGGCCAATGAGGGTTAATATCAAGGGAGTGTGATTTTCTTTATGGAAGACGACTAAGTTCTGGAGGTCTTCTCCACAACATTTCATGTGTAGTTAACAATATTGTGCTGTACGGTTAAAATTTAGCGAAGAGGGTGGATCTCAGTTTCAGTGAGATCTTACCGCAATACACTAGTTTTGCTTCTCACACAAAGTATGCATGGACACACACTCTGTACTGATAAGTGAAAATAATTTTAAAAAATTACATACTTGGATTCCTAACCCTGGGATAAGCAATTACAAATGACCTCTTCCATTCCCTAGGTTGCCTTTTAGTTTTGTTTATTGTTTCCTTCACTGTGCAGAAGCTTGCTATTTTGAGGTACTCCCAAGAGTTCATATATGTATGTATTTAATTTTCTTGTAATATTTTTAATTTAAATTTAAATGTGTTAACCTACAGTGTAGTATTGATTTCAGGTGTAGAAGTTAGTGATTCATCACGTACATATAACACCCAGTTCTCATCTCAACAAGTGCCCTCCTTAATGCCTTTCTCCCTTTTAGCCCCACTTCCCTACTTCCCCTCAGTTCTCTGTATTTAAGAGTCTCTTCCTGTTTCTTAGCTCTCTGTTTTGGTCTTATTTTATTTTTCCTTCCCCTATGTTGTGTTTCTTATATTCCACATATGAGTGAAATCATAAGGTATTTGACTTTTTCTTACTGACTTATTTCACTTAGGTTAATACGTTGTTGTTCCACCCACATTGTTGTAAATGAGAAGATTTCATTCTTTTTGATGGCTGAGTAATATTCCATTGTATATATTTACCACCTCTTCTTTATGCGTTCATCTCCTGATGGATATTTGGGCTCTCCCACAATTTGCTTATTGTTGATAGGGCTGCTATAAACATTGGCGTCCATGTGCCCCTTGGAATCATCATTTTGGTATCCTTTGGATAAATACCTAGTAAAACAGTTGCTTGATCACAGGATAGTTTTATTTTTAATTTTTTTGAGGAATGTCCACACTATTTTCCAGAATGGCTGCACCAGCTTGCATTGCCACCATGTTAATTTTAGCCATCCTGACAGGTGTGAGGTGTTATCTCATTGTGGTTTTGATTTATGTTCCCTGATGAGGAGTGACAATGAGCCTCATTACACGTGTCTTTTCGCCATCTGGAAGTCTTCTTTGAAAAATGTCTATTCATGTCTTCTGACCATTTCTTCACCAGATTATTTGTTTTTTTCAGGTGTTGAGTTTGATAAGTTCTTTATAGATTTTGATACTAAGCCTTTTATCTGATATGCCATTTGCAAATATCTTCTCCTATTTTGTCAGTTGCCTTTTAGTTTTGTTGATTGTGTCTTTGCTGTACAGAAGATGTTTATCTTGAGGTCCCAATAGTTCATTTTTGCTTTTGTTTCCCTTGCATCTGGAGACATGTCCAGTAAGAAGTTGTTCTGACCGCGGTCAAAGAGTTTGTGCCTGTGTTTTCCTCTAGGATTTTGATGGTTTCCTGTCTCACATTTAGGTCTTTCATCCATTTTGAATTTATTTTGTGTGTATTGTAAGAAAGTGGTCCAGTTCATTAGAGTTTCCTGTTTCTATCCAGTTTCCCAACACCATTTGTTGAAGGGACTGTCATTTTTCCATTTGATATTGTTTCCTGTTTTGTCAAAGATTAGTTGACCATATTGTTATGTCTCCATTTATGGGTTTTCTACTCTTTTCCATTAATCTATGTGTCTCTTTTTGGGCCAGGATGTACTGTCTTGACGACTACAGCATTGTAATATAACTTGAAATACAGAATTGTGATGCCTCCATTTCTTTTCTGTTTTAGGATCGCTTTGGTGTTCATGTCTTTTGTGGTTCCATGATAATTTTAGAATTATTGTTTCTAGCTCTGTGAAGAATGCTGACATTATTAGACAGGGATATTTGCATTGAATTCCTTGCATTGAATGTCTAGAATGCTTTGGGTAGTATCAACATTTTAACAATGTTTTTCTTGCAATCCATGTGCATGGAATATTTTTCCATTTCTTTGTGTCTTTTTCAATTTGTACCATAAATGTCCCACGTTTTTCAGAGCAAGCTCTCGTAATTCTTTACTGGGGGTTATTTCTAGGTATCTTATGGTTTTTGGTGTAATTGTAAATGGGATAAATTCCTTGATTTCTCTTTCTCCTGCTTCATTATTGTTGTATCGAAATGCACAAATCTCTGTATGTTGATTTTGTATGCTGCAGCTTTACTGGTTTATTGTATCAGTTCTAGTGGGTTTTTTTTTGGTCGAGTTTTTCAGTTTTTCTGTATATAGTATAAAATTCAATTCCAAAACTGAATGATCCTATTAAAAAAATGAGCAGAAGGCATGAATAGACTTCCCAAAATGCAACATACAGATGGCCAATAAACACTGAAAAGATGTTCAACATCACTCATCATCAGGGAAATATAAATCAAAACTACAACGAAATATCAACTCACTCCTGTCAGAATGACTAAACTCAACTACACAAGGAACAACAGGTGTTTGTGAGGATACAGAGAAAGAGGAACGCTTTTGCACTGCTTGTGGGAATGGAAGCTGGTGTAGCTTGTCTGAAAAACAGCATGGGGGTTCCTCAAAATGCTAAAAATATAACTACCTTATGATTGATCAATTGAACTACTAGGTATTTACCCCAAAGATACAAAAATACTCATTTAAGGGGATTTCAACTGTCTGTTTCTACACAGCAGCCCTATCAAAAATAGCCCAGCTATGGTTAACAGTCCAAGTAAGCATTGACTCATAAATGGATAAAGTATATGTGGTATATCTACACACACACACACACACACACACACACACACTCATACTCATACACTGGAATGTTTCTCAGCCCTGAAAGGAATGACATTTGCTATTTGTAATGATATGGATGGAGCTAGAGAGTATTATGCTAACTGAAACAAGTGAGAGAAAGACAAATATATTATTTCATTCATATGTAGAATTAAAGAAACTTCAAAAAGGAAATGGGACAAATAAGAGAGAAGAGCTGCACCAAGAAATAAACTTTTTTCAATGTTTTAAAATTTATTTTGAGATAGAATGGGGGAGGGGCAGAGAGGGAGGGAAGGAGAATTCCAAGCAGCCTCTGTGCTGTCTGCAGAACCCAAAATGGGGCTTGATCTCACGATCCATGAACCCAAATCAAGAGTCTTAGACTTAACCCATGGAACATATAAACCCAACAAAACAGATTCTTACCTATACAAAACAAACTTCTGGTTACCAGAGGGAAGGTGGGAGGAGGGCTGGGGAAGTAGTTGATGGGGTGGCAGGGCTGCACTCATAATGAGCACTAGGTGTAGTATGGAAATGTTGAATCACTATATTTTACACCTTAAAGTAACACTACATTGAATTTTTACTATGTGGAATATGAATAAAATCTCAAACGATGTATTTACAGTGTCTGCAAATGGCCTTGTTGGCATACAGCCCATGAAGAAACATTTATTCCAGAAAATACACTGACAGATGGAAAAGCTAGAATTTTGAGCTAAGGTATGTGCCTTTCCTTCCCCACCCCAGCTCAGCAAATAGAAACTCCAGTGCAAGGAGCTGGGACTATAGGCATGTGCCACTGAGCCTGGCTGCAACCTCCCCTCCAGACTGTTGCAACCAATACACAGGGTTCCTGGTGACCAGCTCCTGTTCAGAGGACTCTTTCCCAGAGGGACAGGATGTCAGTGACCCTAAGCTGTTTGCTGTTGAGGCCAAGCCCCAGCAGGTGCCACTGAGATGTGGGACTCACTCATTGTTTGCAGCCCCACTCCCAGGATGGAAACTCTGCCCTGGGCACAGTCCACTAGGGATCCTGGGAGCCTGGTCGCCCCAGACCTGACTTGTATGGCAGGGGTCTCATGCCACGAGGACAAGCAAGCCTCAAAGAAGTGCAGCTGCCACTCACGCCTAAACTGAGCCCTTATTTTGTCCCCACCTGCAGCTGCAGAGTTTTGCCCAGGGCAGGGGGGTGCTGGAGCAATCCACTAAACCAAGGTGCAAATCTGTTCCGGTACAACTGACCTCATTTACAGATGAAGGTGAGGAAGGACTGGTCCTCATGTTGTGGGAGAGTCAGGTGCAGGAGACAGATGGTTTCAGTGGAGTATTCCTAACCTACTCCTCCTCACCTGCAGGAGAGAGCTAGAGCCAGGGACAGTGGAGGGAACATCTCCTGTCAGAACACATGTCAGATTATGGCCTCAACAACTCCCCAATCAGAGGAGTCCGAGGTTGTAGGGTTTAGTCTGTGGAGAGTTGAAACATGAGAGCATTGTTGAGCTCAGGACAGCATTCAACATGAGGCAGAGGAACTTATCATGTGAGTGTTGGGCAGAAAGAGATAAAGAAATCCAGCCAAACACTGTCACCCTGGGCTGGCTGTGTGAATGTCCCAGGCCACACCACCTCTGTAGTCTTTGAGACGACTTCCCTTCCCTCATATCATGTCTTTGAGGTTCTCCTGGTTTCAATTCTGCATCAATATCATCACATTTCTGGGGCAAAGCATCCCATTGATGGAAGTTTCATACTTGGTTTATTCCTTTCTATTTAGAAAGACTTTTGCCTATTCTTACCTTCTAACACTAAGATGCTATAAATATTTACATACCATTTATTTTGTGAGCATGGGATGTCACTCTGGAGCAGACACGCGTGAGTGGTATTTCCAGGTTACATGTTAAGTCATCCATGTATAATTTCATAAGCAACAGCCAATGGTTTTCCAGAGCTGGTGTTCATTTTTCATTCCTACCTGCAGTGTTTGAGGCCCCACGTGTGCTGGATGCTCACCTGGATGGTGTTGCCAGTGTTCCCTTCATACCTGAGCCCTCAGGATGAGTGCATAGGGCATCTATTGCATTCTTGATTTGAATTTCCTTGACAGTCGATGGTGTGAGGAGTCTTCTCCAGTCTATACCTGATGTGTCTACAACCTCTAGGATGGGATGTTTACTACGCAAGGCTGTGCTTGTTTTATAGAGGGTTGTTTCTTTCTTCCTAATGACTTATGGGGGCTCTTAGCATATTCAGGATGCAAGTCCCTTGGTGTTATGCAATTGTGAAATTGTCTCTCCCCTCTGTAAACTTGTCTTACTGCTATTGATTGTCCCTGTTCAAAAAAAGTTTATTTGATTTTGAACAAAGCCCATTTATACTATTTCTTTTTATGGACCTTTGGTTCTTAGGTATAATTTTGGTTTTCATAATGATTGATTGCTTGTGACTGATAATTTTTTTAAATTTTTATTCTTAGAGAGAGAGAGAGAGTGCAAGTGGGCGAGAGGCAGAGAGAGGGAGACACAATCTGAAGCAGGCTCTAGGCTCCAAGCTGTAAGCATATAAACTGACACGGGGCTCAAACCCATGAACCGTGAGATCGTGAACTGAGCTGAAGTCAGATGCTTAACTGACTGAGCCCGAGGCACCCCACTAATTTCTTGATTTACAATATAACTAAAATCTTTTTTTTTCTGGTTTCTCTCAATGCTGATTTGTTCCCTAACTGGTCTCTGGTCTCTGTTGTTTGTTTTTAAGTTTATAGTTTGTGGTAACTCATTTTCATGGCATGGTTTTTTCATAATATATGGAAATTCTGTTCTCATGCTGAAATTGAACTCACGTTTCACAAGATATGCTGTGTGTGTCTTTTTGGCCAGATTGTTCATCAGATTTGATCGATGTGCTCCGGGGCCAAAAAACACGTTAACCTTTCCAAGTTTTGGGGTTCTCTATTTGTCAGGAACCATTGGAGCTCTGTGCACAAAAGCAAGTTCGTGACTCAAGATGTTTCCTTCACAATTCTATGCGAAACGCTGAAAATTCATTCTGTGCATTGTCACTGTCAGACACTTCATGAATAGAACACACTGAAACTGTTTTATCATTTCCTGAAATTATTTTTTGTTTTGCATGTTTGGGAGTATAAGATTTCTTCTTCCTCCCAAGGGGAACTCATACTGCATTTGTGGAATTATTCCAGGCTTCTCATCTCCTAATGCTTTTGCAACGTGCTGTACAGTGTTTCACTAAGTGCATATTTAGGTTTATTTGTACTCTGCCAGTTTGGGTGATAGGAGCCCATGAGACAAGGCCTGCCACACATGGGTTTTTATTTGTCCCCAGTAAGTGATCAGTCCTATTGAACATTTATAGAACACATAGCCCCTCACTTTCCATGTACCAGAACCCGGGACATGCTTCTTTTCAAAGGTAAGGGAGAGGAATATAAGGAAGCGGAGCCAGAAAAGTCGCAGGAGGAAACCTGTAGCCTGGCAGGAATGGTCATCTCTCCACACTTTCCAGTTCTGCAGATGAGGGTCTCTGCTGTGGTCCAACCTGGGTTCTTGTGCAGGTGTCTGGACAAGCTGCCCATGGGATGTCGGCACAGTGGAGTTGGGAAGGGCAGCTATGGTTTGAATTCCAGCCCACCTGGAACCACTGTAAAAGTCATGAGTATGTTAATTAATGTCCACTAGCAGTTAGGGATAAAATGAGTAAATGCAAGAAGTTAGACTCACTACCTTAGATTCCGTGTTCACGACAATTTGTGACAATGTTTCTCCCTTCCTTTTTTTCCACTTTTCTAACTTTTTAAGTTTGTGTTTAAATTTTTATTAGATTACATACTGTGTGATATTAATTCCAGTAGTAGAATTCACTGATTCATCACCTACATTCACATCCAGTACGCATCAGAACATGTGGCCTACTTAATCCCCATCATCCATTAACGCATCCCCTACACCCCTGTCCTCCAGCAACCCTCACTTTGTTCTCTAACCTTAGAGTGTTTTATATTTTTTCTTGCTCTTTTTTCCCTTTCCCCTATGTTCATCTGCTGTGTTTCTTAAATTCCCCATATAAGTGAAATAATATCATGCTTGTCTTTCTCTGACTAACTTATTTCACTTAGCATTATATCCTCTAACTGCCATCAACATCTTTGTAAATGGCAAGATTTCATTCTTTTTTATGACTGAATAATATTCTAATGTATACATATAGCACATTCATCACTTGGTGGACTTTTGGTCTCTCTCCTCACTTTGGCTGTCATTGTTAGTGCTGCTGTAAACATTACAGTGAATGTGCCTCCTCAAATCAGAATTTTTGTATCCTTTGGGTGAATTCCTAGTAGAGCAATTGCTGGAGTGGAAGGTAGTTTCATTTTTAGGTTTTAAACTGTTTTCTGGAATGGTCCAGACACTTTGCATTCCCACCAAGAGTATAAAAGCGTTCCCTTTTCTCCTCATCCTCATCAATATCTGTTGTTTCCTGAGTTGTGAATTTTAGCCATTCTGAGAGTTGTGAGGTCCTATCTCATTATAGTTTTGATTTGTATTTCCCTGATGGTGAGTGATGATGAGTATTTTTCATTAGCCATCTGGATGCTTTGTTTGGAAAAATGTCTATTCATGTCTTCTGCCCATTTCTTCACTGGATTGTTTTGTATTTTGGGTGCTGAGTTTGATATGTTCTCTATAGATTTTAGATAGTAAGGCCTTATGAGATATATCATTTACAAATGCCTTTTTCAATTCTGTAGGTTGCCTTTTAGAGTAGTTGATTGTTTCTTTAGTTGTGCAGAAGCTTTTTATTTTGATGAGGCCCCAGTTGTTAACGTTTGCTATTGTTTCCTTTGCCTTCTGAGACAAGTGTAGTAAGAAGTTGCTATGGCCGATGTCAAAGAGGTTGCTGCCTGTGTTCTCCTCTAGGATTTTGATGCTCTCCTGTCTCACATTTAGGTCCTTCATCCATTTGGAATTAATGTATGTGTATGGTGTAAGAAAGTGTTCCAATCATTCTTCATGTCTTGTCCAGTTTTCCCAACACCCTTCATTGAGAAGACTGTCTTTTTTTTTTTCCATTACATAGTCTTTCCTACTTCTTTCAAGATGAGGTGACCATACATGTGTGAGTCCATATCTGGGCTTACTAGTCTGTTCTATTGATCTTAGTGTCTCTTTTGTGCTTGTAGCATACTGTCTTGAAGACTACTGCTATGAGTAACATTCCATAAGTCTCAAATTTTTCAAAATTCTCCTGTATCTTTGGTACATAGACATGTCAACAATACTTGCACCTTCAATATCCTGAACATTGACTGGTGTTTTCATTTCTTTGTGTCATCCTCAGTTCTTTAATCGTGTTTGTTTTTTTCAGAGTATAGATCTTTTAACCCTTTAGTTATCCTATTATTTTTGGTGCAATTGTAAAGGGGATGGAATTTTTTTGGATTTGTCTTTCTGTTCCTACATTAATACTATATACAAATGCAGTAGATTTTTGCATGTTGATTTTGTATCTTGTTACTTTGCTGAATTTGTGTATCAGTGCTTGCAATATTTGGTGGAGGCTTCTTGGGTTTTCTATATAGAGTGTAATGTCATTGTGAAGACTGAACGTTTGACTTCTTTCTTGCCAATTTGAATGCCTTTATTTCTTTTTGTTGTTTGTTTGTGAGGATAAGACTTCCAGTGCTATGTTAAGTAGAATGATGGGAGTGGGCATCCCTCTTGTGTTCCTGACAGTAGAGGAAAAGGTTTTTTCCTACTGTGGATAGTACCTGTGGGGTTTTCATATATGGTCTTTATGATGTTAAGGTATGTTTCCTCTCTGCCTTGTTGAGGGTTTTTATTAAGAAAGGTTGCTGTACTTTGTCAAATGCTTTTTTTATATCTATTGAGAGGATCATAGTTTTTATCCTTTATCTCATCGATGTGTTGTATGACATTGAGTCATTTGTGAATATTGAACCACCCTTACAACCAAGGAATGAATCCCACCTGATTGTGGTAAATGATAATTTTAACGTATTTTTGGATTCAAGTTGCAATTATTTTCTTGATAATTGTTGCATCCATGCTCATTAGGGCTAGTGGCTTTTAAGTCTCCTTTTTAGTGGAGTTTTGTTTGATTTGGAACCATGGTCATACTGTTCTTATAGAATGAGTTTGGAAGTTTTCTTTCCATTTCTATTATTTGGAACAGTTTGGGAAGACTAGAATATTCTATGCTACTTAAATAGATTATTTACACTCTTCTTTAAATATCAGGTAGAATTCACCTGTGAAGCCCTCAGGCCCTGTTCTTTTGTGTTTCAGTAGAGTTTTGATTACGGATCAATTGCTTTGTTCATTATCAGTCAGTTCAGGTTTTCTGTTTCTTCCTATTTCAATTACTGTAGTTTACATTACTGTAGGAATTTATCCAGTTCTTCCAGATTGACCAGTTTGTTGGCATATAAATTTCCAAAATATTTTCTTCTGATTGTATTTCTGTGCTATTAGTTATGATCTCTCATCTTAAATTTGTGGTTATATCTACTTAGTCCTTTCTCTTTTGTTTTTCTTAATTCTGGCCTTGGATTTATCATTTTTATTTATGATTCCAAAAACCAACTTATATTTTCAATGATCTGTCTAATGTTTTGTTTGTTTCTTTATCATTTGTGTGCTCTAATGTTTTTAATTTACCTTCTCCTGCTGGCTTTAGGGTTCATTTGCAGTTCATTTTCTAGCTTCTTTAGTTGTGAAGTGGTTGTGTGTTTGAGGTTTTTCTTCTTTCTTGAGTTTGGCCTGTATTGCTATATATTTCCCTGTTCCAACCGCTTTTGCTGCATCCAGATGGGGCACTGGCATGTTTTCATTTTAATTTGCATCTATGTGATTTTTTATTGCTTCTTAATTTCCTGAAAATCTCATTCATTCTTTTACCACAATGTTCTTTAACCTTAGGTATTAGTGGTGTTGCCAAAGTTTTTCTTGTGGTTGACTTCACGTTTCATAGTGTTTGGTATGAAAATGTGCATGTATGATCTCAGTCTTTTTGAACTTGTAGTGAGCTGATTAATACATAGTATGTGATCTGTTGTGGAGAATGTTGCATGTGCAGTCAAAAAGAATGAGTATTCTGTTGCTTTAGGGTGGAATGTTCTGAATATATCTGTTAAGTCCATCTGTCAGTGTGTCTTTCTAAGCCATTGTTTCCCTTATTAATTTTGCTTAGGTAATGTGTCCATTTCAGTAGGTGGAGTGTTAAAGTTCTCTATTATTATTCTTGTATTATTATCAATAAGTTTTTAATGTTTCTTATCAATTGATTTATACACTGGTGTATAAATATTTAAAGCTTTATATACTTTCGCTGTATAGTTCCCTTCATGATGATACACATGTCTTCCTCATTTCTTGTAACGGACTTTGGTTAAAATCTAGTTAAGTGTGTTATGAGTATGGTACACACTTCTTTTGACTCCATTAGCCTGATATATTTTTCTCCTTCCCTCACTTCCATCTACAGGTGGCTTTAGGTTGAAAATGAGTCTAGGGTAGTATGTACAGAAGGTCCTATTATTTTTTTTTCTTTTTTTTTTTTGTTTTTTAATCCATCTGATATCCTATGTCTTTTGATTGGAGCATTTATTCCATTTACATTTAAAGTGATTATTGATAGATATAAAATTTATGTCATTGTGTTACCTCTGAAGTCACTGTTTCTGGAGACTTTCTCTGCTTATTTCTAATCTTTGTTTCTTTTAGTCTTCCTTTACCACTCAAAGAGTCCCCTTTAATATTTCTTGCAGGGCTTGTTTAGAGGCCATGAACTCCTTTGGTTTTTACCTTTCTGGGAACTTCTATCTCTTCTTGTATCCGAATGACAGTCTTACTGGATAAAGTATTCTTAGATGCATAATTTTCAATTGAGCATGTTGTGGATATCATGTCATTCTTTCTGCCTGAAGGTTTTCTGTGATACATCATCCATAATCATTCTTTTTATCTTCCTCTTTAGTTAGTGACGTCTTTTGTCTTGGTGCTCATAGGGTTTGTCTTTTTCTGTGTATTTTGCCAATTTTACTATGATATGTCTCAGTGTTGGCCTGCCATTTTTTATTTTAATGGGAGTTCTCCGTGCCTCCTAGATGTGTATGTCTGTTTCATTCCCCAGTTTGGGAATTTCCCATGGAAATTCACTCATATACACCTCTTCTTTTTCTCCCTTTTTTCTCCGACTGGCTTGAAAAGCAATTTATTACACATTATGGAGCTGCAGAGTTCCCTCAGTATATGATTTGTGATGAAAATATTTTAATTTTTCTCTTATTTTCTGGCTTCAATTTCCCCCATATTTTTATACTTCGATGTCACTTACCCTCATTCATCGCTTCTTTCTGCTGAGGTCATGATACACAAGTCATTTCACATCTTAGTTTTACAGTAATTTTAAAATTTAGTCATGACTAGTGTTTTAGGTCTTTTCTATCTGCAGTAAGGTTTTTTCACTCATGTCTACCTATGCTTTCCTCAAGCACAGCAATTATCCTTATGATGGTTTTTAAAAATTCTATTTCCTTGTGAGAGTTTTTAGAAATTCTGTTTGAGGCATATTAGTTATATGTGTTTTAATAATATCCCTGGCAATGACCTTTTATTGTTTTTTCTTTTGGGACGAATTCCTCCATCATGGTGTATATCTATGTCTCCACTTGCTTAAGTGTTTTAGAAAATCCTGTTATGTTTTCTGTTTCTGAGAGTAGTGTCTTTATTGATAAGTGTACAATTACTGTTGAGGGCTTGCCACTTTAGGAAGCATCTGTTGCACATTCTGTGTGCACTGTGCAGTCGTGTGTTGGCTGCTCTGTCCCTCAATGAGTCCTCTGCAGTTTCTCATTGTCTCATGTGTGAGTTTTTAGACATTGTCCTACAATGTTTGTAGTTTTATCTAGGTGAGTTTGTTCTGCTGTAAAGAGGCTAATTCCCTATTTCCCCAAGAGTGAAGCTATGCCTCACTATAGGGTCAATAGACTTGGTGCCTGTGGGGGTATATGTGGTCTTTGGAGGAAGGGACACAATGCAGGTCTGATTTCCAGGCACTCTTTCCCTAGAAAGGAAGCGCCTGAGGAAGGCAAGGGTGGTGGATCTTGGTGTCGGTGGCTCATCTTCCACTGGGGGCTGTTGTGCTGCTCACTGAACTCTGTCCATGATGATTGGTGGGAAGAAATATTGGCATCAGCTCCCTGTCTAGTCCCTTGAGTTGGAGTTCCCAGCCTCCCCTGTTCAGGAAGCCCTCCCACAGAGAGAACAATCTGTACCTGTGGGTCCCAGGCTTCCATCAGAACCCTGCCTTCACCCTGTCTGTGTCCAAACCATTGGCCCACCTGGTGGCACAGGGCTCTTATGTTTTATCTCAGGAGCTCTAGCTGGGTTTGAAAACTCCAAATTGTATGAACTCAATATGACAGGGACCCCACTGATCCTCTGGGAGAGGGTCTCGCTGTGCTGTGCCTGGAGCTGGTTATCCCAGAAGGGCAGTTGCATGAACACTAGGGGCTTGGAGTTCATGGTGGGGAACAACGAGAAGGCAGTGTTCAGTTAGCTGCTCTCAGCAGAGGCTCCTATATTAATGACCAGGGCAGTGCAATTGTGCCTGTCAGCTCTCCTGCCCCACGAGAGGCAATGCACCCTTTACGAAATGCACCCTGAGAAGGAAACTGTCTCTCCCCAAGTCTCCCAGGGGATACTCAGACCACAATTCTCTCTATGAAACTCTGCCCTCCTTCACCACAGAAGCACAGCTATGCCCACCAGGTTCCATGCCAGTGATGGCATGGACTTCTAAATCTTCAGTCTTTGAACTGCACATTTACAGGAGGTTGAATTGTCATGATTACGTTTATGTGTCACCTTGACTGCATCATGGGTGCCCAGACTCCCCACTGTTTCTGTGGATGTCTGTGATGTGTTCCAGAAGAGACTGGCATTTCTATCCATGGTTTCTGTCTGCCTGGGCATCACCCATTCCATTAAGGTTCTGAATAAAATCTGATGCAGACGTAGGAGGAATTCCTTCAGTTTTACTTCCCATGTGTGTGTTTGAATTGGAACATTGGTCTCCTATGGTCCTTGTTCTGAGAGTTACATCATCAGCTCTCCACGTTCTGAGACTGACACTAGTTCAGAATCAGATGAGAATTACAACCACTGGTTTTCTGGGTCACCAGCATGTGAGAGTGGAATGTGGGGCTTATCAGGTGAATTTAGTCATTAAAACCAGTTTCTTGGTTTCTGTTGCTCGGGAGAATCCTGACTAATACATGGAGATGAATTATCTCTTCTTTAGAGGAATTGGATAAAGCTGTAGCTCATTTAAAGTCCTGAGTAGCAAGTGCCAGGAGGAAAGTTTCAGGTTGTTTGATTGGGACAACTGCTGGGTGAAGTTAATGGGGAGCTGTGGGATCTTGTGGTCCTAGCTGCACAGGGAGTGCATCTGAGACTCCTGTAAAGGTTCAGCTGTTGTGCCTCAAGAAATCTGTAATTCACTCATGTTCAGGGAACCGGAGGAAGAAAGTGCAAACAACTGTGTCTATGTGCATGTTAGGGTAGTTTTCCTATGACAACACAGTTGGTAATTCAGTGAGTTAATAGGTAAACACAGAATCCTGTGTCCAGGGAGGCTCCCTGGGGAAACTGCTGTGTGGACAGGAAGCCCCAGACCCTGACAGGAAACCTGCCTGTAACCTCCATCTGCACCTGCTCCTGGAACACAAACCAGCATTGTGACGTAGTGTGCGCCCCCTGGTGGTGCTGATCCCCTCCTGCAGGGAGGTTTGTGTCTGGGCTCCCAGTGAGGTCCCCTCACTGTGTCTCTTGCACAGTAATATGTGGCCATGTCCTCGAGCCCTCAGGTTGTTCATCTGCAGATAGAGCGTGTTCTTGGCGTTGTCTCTGGAGATGGTGAATCGGCCCTTCACGGAGTCTGTGTAGCTTGTGCTACTTCCATCAGTATTAATATATGCGACCCACTGCAGCCCCTTCCCTGGAGCCTGGCGGACCCAGCTCATCCAACAGCTACTGTATGTGAATCCAGAGGCCCACACAGTGAGTCTCAGGACCCCCCAGGCTTCACCGATCACCCTCCAGTACTCCACCAGCTTTGCACGTCAACTACTGGACACCTGCAAGACACAAGACATCTTCATCAGGAAACTGTCACACATCCACTGTTTCTCACTCTTATCCACTCACATACTCAGTGTCTCCCATTCACCATGAATTACCTTTTAAAAGAGCAACCAGGAACATCCAGCCAAGCACAAACTCCATGGTGAGGTGTCTGTTCTTTCCTGATCAATGAATGGAAACACCTGGGACTCCCAGGGCTGGGGCTCCTCTCCCAGCTGCAGAGTCTGCGATGGGCTGGTTTTATCAGCACAGTGAGGGCCCTATTTGCATGTCCTCTGTCATATATATCACACTGCAGACTTAGATTTGATTCTTTAAAAGTGAACGACAGAGTTAGGGACGCACTTGTAGTGTAGTTTGTATAGATGGTGCTGTGAAAATATGAATAATTCTAATCAGTGAGCACAGGTATATTTGCAGTCCTGTGTGCATTTTTACAGGTCTGTCATCAACATAGATCATTTTCACTCTACAAGTATTTTACATACTTTTTGAAGTTTAACCCAAAAATACTTTATTCTGTGCCATTTTCACTTGTATAATTTTATTATTTATTTTGCATGTATTTCCATGCTGGTGTGTAGAATCACAGGTGATTTATTTTTATTTATTTTCTTTGTTCATTTTGCATCCTGCACTTTTCCTCATTTAAAAAAACTGGTTATAATATTTTTTTGTGGTATCTCTAGGGTTTTGTTATGTTTAAGATCAATGTCATCTGCAAACAAATAATTTTCCTTCCTCCTTACTGATTTAAATGTCTTTTATTTTTTTTTATTGCCAAAGTTTGTAGGTACTTCCAGTTGTAGGAGAAGAATTCTTTTCCCTTCTGGGTTTTCACTTGGTATAAGGATTCAATTGACATGAGACTGATCTAACGGGGAGGATAAATTTCATTTTGCAAGTGCATGGCCTTCCTAATGATATGACACCCAGAGAATGAACAAAGCAGGTGGCACTTGTGACTTTCAGACAACAAAACATTGGATTTGGCAAGAGTTAAGGCAAAGGTGTGGGTTTGGGGTATTTAATTTGTCAACAAGTAACTAGGTTTGTTTTCACAGCCTTCTTGTCCCTGTGTTTCTTATTCTGGTGCTAAGGATGGTCCTCCCCTCCTGGTACAGGGAAGGGAGTTTTCCCAAGGGAGATTTATTTCCTGATGTGAAGGGACAAACGAGGGTCTGATGTCCTTGGACTTGCTGTTTCTCATGTGACTTTCATCCAAATAAGGACTGTGACACGATGATATGGTTTGAGGCAGCATGTTTATTCTTCACGTTATCATGTGGAATTCTTCTATTGGGATGACCATCATTGCCTGGCTCCTGATGTGGCAGGAATGGTTTTAGTATTTTACTGTTCAATATGCTGTCAGATGTGGGCTTTCATAGTGGCCATGATCATGTGGAGATAATTTTCTTCTCTTTTTTTCATTAACATGTTTGTTTTTTATTTTTTTTAATTTATATCCAAATTAGTTAGCATATAGTGCAACAATGATTTCAAGAGTAGATTCCTTATTGCCCCTTACCCATGTAGCCCATTCCTCCTCCCACAACCCCTCCAGTAACCCTCAATTTGTTCTCCATATTTATGAGTCTCTTCTGTTTTGTCCCCCTGTTTTTATATTATTTTTGTTTTCCTTCCGTTATGTTCATCTCTTTTGTCTCTTAAACACCTTATATGAGTAAAGTCATATGGTTTTTGTCTTTCTCAGACTGACTCATTTCACTTAGCATAATACCCTCCCTCTTATTCCATCCACATAGTTGCACATGGTAAGTAAGATTTCATTCTTTTTCATTGCCAAGTCATAGTCCATATTATATATATGTATATATATCTCACATCTTCTTTATCCATGATGGATTATTTGTTTTTTTCAGTGTTGAGTTTGATAAGTTCTTTATAGATTTTGAATACTAACCCTTTATGTGATATGTCATTTTCAAATATCTTGCCCCATTTGTCAGTTGCCTTTTAGTTTTGTTGATTGTTTCATTGCTGTATAGAACCTGTTTATCTTGATGAGGTCCCAATAGTTCATTTTTGCTATTGTTTCCCGTGCCTCTGGGGACATGTCTAGTAAGAAGTTGCTCTGGACAAGGTCAAAGAAGTTGGTTCCTGTGTTCTCCTCTAGGATTTTGATGGTTTCCCTTCTCACATTCAGGTTTTTCATCCATTTTCAGTTTATTTTTGTGTATATTGTAAAAAGTGGTCCAGTTTAATTACAGTGTCATGTTGCTGTCCAGTTTTCTCAACACTATTTGTTGAAGGGACTGTCATTTTTCCATTTCATACTGTTTCCTGCTTTGTTGAAGATTAGTTGACCATATAGTTATGGGTCTATTTCTGGGTTTTCCAATCTGTTATATTAATCCATGTGTCTATTTTTATGCAGGTACTATACTGTCTTGATGACTATAGCATTGTAATATATCTTGAAATCCAGAATTGTGATGCCTCCATTTTTTTTTTCTTTTTCAGGATTGCTTTGTGGATTCAGGGTCTTTTGTGGTTCCATGATAATTTTATTTTTTAAATGTTTTTATTTATTGCTGACACACACAGAGAGAGAGCATGAGCAGGGGAGGGGCAGAGAGAGAAGGAGACACAGAATCTGAAGCAGACTCCAGACTCTGAGCTGTCAGCACAGAGTCCAATGCGGGGCTCGAACTCACGGACTGTGAGATCATGACCTGAGCTGAAGTCAGACGCTTAGCCAACTGAGCCACCCAGGTGTCCCTACCATGATAATTTTAGAATTATTGGTTCTAGCTCTGTGAAGAATGCTGACATTATTAGACAGGGATATTTGCATTGAATTCCTTGCATTGAATGTCTAGAATGCTTTGGGTAGTATCAACATTTTAACAATGTTTTTCTTTTAATCCATGTACTTTGAATATTTTTCCATTTCTTTGTGTCTTCTTCAATTTCTTCCATAAATGTCCCAGATTTTTCAGAGTGAAGATCTTTTAACTCTTTAGTTAGGTTTATTTCTAGGTATCTTGTGGTTTTTGGTGTAATTGTACATGGGATCAATTCCTTGATTTCTCTTTCTCCTGCTTCATTATTGTTGTGTCAGAAAGGCTAAACTCAACAGCACAAGAAACAACAGGTGTTGGTGAGAATACAGAGAAAGAAGATCCCTTTTGCACTGCTGGTGGGATGCAAACTGGTGCAGCCACTCTGGAAAACAGTGCGGAGGTTCCTCAAAAAGCTAAAAGTATAACTACTTTATGATTGAGGAATTGCACTACTAGGTATTTACCCAAGGGATACAAAAATATTAATTTAAGGGATTTGTACCTCTATGTTTATAGCAGGTCTATCAAAAATAGCCCAGCTATGGAGACAGCTCAAGTGTGCTGTTTGATTGATGAATGGGTAAAAAATATGTGGTATATTTACACACACGCGCACACACACACACACACACACACACACACACACACACACAGGAATATTTCTCAGGCCCACAAGGAATGACATTTTGTCATTTGTAATGACACAGTTGGAGCTAGAGAAATTTATGCTACCTGAAATAATCAGAGAACTTCTCTAAAGAAGACATCCAGATGGCTAACAGGCACATGAAAAGATGCTCAATGTCACTACTCATCAGGGAAATACAAATCAAAACCACATTGCGATAGCATCTCATGCAGGTCAGAGTGGCTAAAATAAACAAATCAGGAGACTCTAGATGCTGGGGAGGATGTGGAGAAATGGGAACTCTTTATGTGATATGTCATTTTCACTTGCACTGTTGGTGGCAATGAAAATTGGTATAGCCACTCTGGAAAACAGTGTGGAGGTTCCTCAAAAACTTAAAAATAAATCTACCCTATGAACCTACAATAACACTGCTAGGAATTTACCCAAGGGATGCAGGAGAGCTGAGACATAGGGGCACTTGCACCCCAATGTTTATAGCAGCACTTTCAACAATAGCCAAATCATGGAAAGAGCCTAAGTGTCCATCAACTGATGAATGGATAAAGAAGTTGTGGTTTATATACACAATGGAATAGCACTTGGCAATGAGAAAGAATGAAATATGGCCTTTTGTAGCAACGTGGATGGAACTGGAGAGTGTTATGCTAAGTGACATGGTCGTACAGAGAAAGACAGATACAATATGTAGTCACTCTTGTGTGATTCCTGAGAAACTTAACAGAAGAGTATGGGGGAAGGGAAGGGAGAAAGAGTTACAGAGAGGGAAGGAGGCAAACCACGAGAGATGCATAAAAACTGAGAATAAACTGAGGGTTGATTGGGGGGGAGGGAAGGAAGGGAAATTGGGGGCTGGGCATTGAGGAGGGCACCTTTTGGGATGAGCACTGGGTGCTGTATGGAAACCAATTTGACGATAAATTTCATCTTAAATAAAGAAAAAAAGATCACATAGGTGGTTACCAGAGGTAGGGGAGGGGATCAGATGAAGGTGGTCAAAGTGACAAACTCCAAGTTAGAAAATAAGTAAATACTAGGAATGTAATGGACAACATGGTGACTACTGAACACTGCTGTTTGGTAATTTTGAAAGTTAATGAACTGAGTAAATCCTAAGAGTTTCCGTCACAAAGCAAAGAAACATTATTTTCTCTTACTTTTCTGCTTAACCTATGGATGATGGACACATTAACTAAACTCACTATGGTAATCATTTCACAATATATGTAAGTCACGTCATTATACTGAACACCTGAAACTTATACAGTGCTGTGTGTTGAGTAAATCTCAATAAAACAGGAGGAGGGAAAGCTTAGTTTAATTCACCTCTTCTAAGGAGTTTTTCCTAAGTGCCATTGCTCACTAGATTTTATTTCTTACTTGTCCACATTCCTCTGGACCGCATTGTACGTTACTGAGTCCCTCGCTTGTTGAATTAAATAAGATAAAGTCAGCACAATCTTTGATTGGAAAAAAATGAAATATTCCAGAGAAAGAAAAATATATGATTTCATTCATATGTAGAATTTAAGAAACAACAAATGGGCAAAGGAAAAAATAAGAGAGAAGAGTCAAACCAAGAAATAGATGATTTTTTCAATGTTTATTTATTTATTTTGAGAGAGAATGGGAGGAGGGGCAGAAGAAGAGGGAAGGAGAATCCCAAGTAGTTTCTGTGGTGTCAGTGCAGGAACCAATGTGGGGCTCGATCTCAGGAACCATGAAAGCCAGACATGAGCCCAAATCAAGAGTCATGGCCTTAACCCATGGAACATGTAAGCACACCAATTAGACTCTTAACTAAAGAGAACAAACTGATGGTTACCAGAGGGAAAGTGGATGGAGGGTTGGGGGAAGTAGGTGATGGGGATGAAGGGGTGCACTCATAATGAGCACTAAGTTTTGTATGGGAATGTTGAATCACTATATTTTACACATGAATCTAATATTGCATTGCATGTTAACTAACTTGAATTTGAATAAAAACTCAATCAAAGTATTTAAAGTGTCTACAAATGGCCTTGTTGGCATACAGCCCACGAGGAAGCATTTATTACAAAAAATATACTGCCACAAGGAACAGCTAGAGTTTTGAGCTAAGGTATGTTATTTTCCTTCCCCACCCCAGCTCAGCAAATGGAAACTCCAGTGAAAGGAGCTGAGACTATAGGCGTGTGCCACTGAGCCTGGCTGCAACCTCCCCTCTAGACTGTTGTAGCCAATACACAGCGTTCCTGGTGCCCAGGTCCTGTTCAGAGGACTCTTTTCCAGAGGGACAGGATGTCAGTGACCCCAGTCTGTGTGCTGTTGAGCCCAAGCCCCTACAGGTGCCACTGAGATGTGGGACTCACTCATTGTATGCAGCCCCTCTCCCAGGATGGAAGTTTGCCATGAGCACAGTCCACTAGGGATGCTGGGAGCCTGGTCGCCCCAGACCTGACTTATATGGCAGGGGTCTCATGCCACCAGGACAGGCAAGCCTCAAAGAAGTGCAGCTGCCACCCACCCCTAAACTGAGCCCTCAGTTTGTCCCCACCTGTAGCTACAGAGTTTGCCCAGGGCAGGGGGGAGCTGGAAAAATCCGCTAAACCAAGGTGCAAATCTGTTCCAGTACGACTGACTTCATTTACAGATGAGGGTGAGGAAGGTCTGGGCCTCATGTTGTGGGAGAGTCTGGTGCAGGAGACAAATGGTTTCAGTGGAGGATTCCTAACCTACTCCTCCTCACCAGCAGGAGACAGCAAGAGCCAGGGACAATGGAGGGAACAGCCGCTGTCAGAACACATGTCAGATTCTGGTCTCAGCACCTCTGCATTCAGAGGAGTCAGAGGTTGTGGGGTTTAGTCTGTGGAGACTCCATACATCAGAGTATTGTTGAGCATAGCACATCATTCAACATGAAGCAGAGGAACTTATCATGTGGGGGTGGGGCAGAAAGAGATAAAGTCCAACCAAACACTGTCACTTATGCTGTCACACCTAGGCTGGCTGTGTGAATGTCTCAGGGCACAGCACCTCTGTGGCCTTCCCTCACATCATGTCTTTGAGATTCTCCTAGTTTCAATTCTGCATCAATAGCGTCACATTTCTGGGGCAAAGCATGCCATTGATGTAAGTTTCATACTTTGTTTATTCCTTTATATTTAGAAAGACTTTTGACTTATTATTAGCTTATAACACTAAGAAGGTTGCTATAAATATTTAGAAAACATTTATTTTCTGAGCATGGGTTCATTCTGAAGCAAACACTTGGGAGTGGTATTTCCAGGTTACATGTTAAGTCATCCATGCATAATGTCATAAGCAACAGCCAACGGTTTTCCAGAGCTGGTGTTTGTTTTTCATTCCTACCTGCAGTGTTTGAGGCCCACGTGTGCTGGATGCTCACCTGGATGGTGTTGCCAGTGTTCCCTTCATACCTGAGCCCTCAGGATGAGTGCATAGGGCATCTATTGCATTCTCGATTTGAATTTCCTTGACAGTCGATGGTGTGAAGAGTCTTCTCCAGTCTATACCTGATGTGTCTACAACCTCTAGGATGGGATGTTTACTACACAAGGCTGTGCTTGTTTTATAGAGGGTTGTTTCCTTTCTTCGTATTGACTGTCGAGGGTTCTTAGCATATTCAGGATGCAGGTCCCTTGGTAGTTATGCAATTTGTGAATAATGTCTCTTCCTTTGTAACTTTCTTACTGCCACTGATTGTCCTGTGGGCAGAAAAACGTATCTGATTTTCATAAAGTGTAATATACCATTTCTTTTTATGGGTCTTGTGTTCTGAGCTATAATTTTGGTTTTAATGATGATTGATTGCTTGTGCCTAATGTCTATTTTGAAATATTTATTCTCGAGAGAGAGACACAGAAGGGTGAGATGCAGAGAGAGGGAGACACATAATCTGAAGCAGGCTCCAGGCTCTGAGCTGTCAGCAGAGATCCTGACATGATGCTCAAACCCATGAACCCTGACATCACGACCTGAGCTGAAGTAGATGCTTATAGCGACTGAATCACCCAGGCACCCGACTTATTTCTTGATTTACAATGTAAATGAAAGTCTTGGGTTTTTTTTGTTTTTTTTGTTTTTTTGTTTTTTTGGTTCCTCTCAATGTTGACTTGTTTCCTAATTGGTCTCTGGTGACTTAGTGTTTTGTTGTTTGTTGTTAAGTTTATAGACTCCAGTAACTCATTTTCATGGCATGGTTTTTTCATAAATATATGGACAATTCTGTTGTCATGCTGTAATTGAACTTCAAATTTCATAAGAGATTCTGTGCTGTGTCTTTTTGGCCAGATTGTTTGTCATATTTGATAGATGTGCTCCTGGGGTCAAAAAACGCGTTTACCTTTCCACGTGTTGGGCTTTCTCTATGTCTCAGGAGCCATTGAGCTCTGTGCACACAACTGAGTTCTTGACACAGGATTTTCTCTTCACAATTCTATGTGAAACCCTGAAAATTAATGTGGTGTGTTGTCACTGTCAGACACTTCATGAATAGAATACACTGCAACTGTTTTATCATTTCCTAAAATTATTTTACTCTTGCATGCTTGGGAGTATGATTTTTCTTTCTCCTTCAAAGGGGAGCTCATATCTCCATTTGTGGAATTCTTCCAGCTTTCTCATCCCCTAATGCTTTTACAACATGCTGTACAGTGTTTCATTAAATGCATATTTAGGTTTATTTGTACTCTGCCACATTGGGTGATAGGAGCCTGTAAGACAGGCTGAACCATATGGGTTTTTTTTTTCGTTCCTATGTAAGTGATCTGTCATTTTGAATGCTTATAGAAAAGATAGTCCCTCACTTTCATGCACCACTAACAGGGGAATGGTCCTTTTTAAAGAGAAGGGAAAGGAAGACAAGGAAGCTGAGACACAAGGTCAGGGAAAGAAACCCACAGGCTGGCAGGAAGGGTCATCTCTCCAGACTTTCCAGTTCTGCAGATGTGGGTCCCTGCTGAGGCCCAACCTGGGTTCTTGTGAAGGTGTCTGGACAAGCGGCCCATGGGATATGGACACAGAGGAGTTAGGAAGGGTTTCTGTGGTTTGAATTCCAACCCACCTGGCACTGCTGTGAAAATTCATGCATATGTTAATTAATGTCCACTAACAGGTATAAAATGGGTAAATTCAAGAAGTTAGACTCACTACCTTAGATTCCATGTTCATGACAATTTGTGACAACATTTCTCCCTTCCTTTTTTTTTTCACTGTTTTAATTTTTAAATTTGTGTTTAAGTTTTAGTTCACATATTGTGTGATATTAATTTCATTAGTAGAATTTATTGATTCATCACCAACATTCACACCCAGTACTCATCACAACGCGTGGCCTCCTCACCCATTATCCCATCCCCCACACACCTGGCCTCTAGCAACCCTTAGTTTGTTTTCTAACCTTAGAGTCTTTTATGTCTTTCTTGCTCTTTTTCTCCAACCCCTGTGTTCATCTGTTGTGTTTCTTAAATTCCTCATATGAGGAAATCATATGGTGTCTGTCTTTCTTTGACTGACTTACTTCACTTAGCATGATACCCTCTAGCTGCATCAACATCTTTGCAAATGGCAAGATTTCATTCTTATTTCTGACTGAGTAATATTCTAGTCTATACATATAGACTATACATCACTCGGTGGACTTTTGGTCTCTTTCCTCATATATATATGTGATATATATACATCACTCGGTGGACTTTTGGTCTCTTTCCTCAGTTTGGCTCTCATTGGTAATGCTGCTGTAAACATTGGGGTGCATGTGCCTCCTCAAATCAGAATTTTCGTATCCTTTGGGTGAATACCTCATAGAGCAATTGCTGGAGTGTAAGGTTGTTTAAGTTTTAAGTTTTTAAACTGTGTTCTGGAATGGCCACACTATGTATTTCCACCAAGAGTATAAAAGTGTTTTCTTTTCTCCTCAGCCTCATCAATATCTCTTGTTTCCCAGTTGTTAATTTTAGACTTTCTGACAGTTGAAGGTTGTTTCTCATTGCAGTTTTGATTTGTATTTCCCTGATGATGAGCAATGTTGAGCATCTTTTTGCATGTTGGTTAGCCATCTGGATGCTTTCATTGGAAAAGTGTTTCCTCATGTCTTCTGCCCATTTCTTCACTGGATTAGTTGTAATTTGGGTGTTGAGTTTGATACGTTCTTTATAGATTTTGGATAGTAAGCCTTTATGAGATTTGTCATTTCCAAATACCTTTTTCAATTCTGTAGGTTGCCTTTTAGTGTAGTTGATTGTTTCTTTAGCGCAGAAGCTTTTTCTTTTGATGAGGCCCCAGTTGTTCATGTTTGCTATTGTTTCCTTTGCCTTCTGAGATGCGTCAAGTAAGAAGTTGCGATGTCTGATGTCAAAGAAGTTGCTGCCTGAGTTCTCTAGGATTTTGATGATCTCTTGTCTCACATTTAGGTCTTTCACCAATTTTGAATTTATTTTTGTGTATGGGGTAAGAAAGTGACTCGGTTTCATTCTTTTGCATCTCTGGTCCAGTGTGCCCAACACCATTTGTTGACAAAATTGTCTTTTTTCCATTACATACTCTTTCCTGTTTCAGCCAAGATGAGGTGACCATACATTTGTGAGTCCATATATGGTTTTACCTTTCTTTTCTATTGCCTGTGTGTCTCTTTTGTGCTTGTAGCATACTGTCTTGATGACTACAGCTTTGTAATATAGCATGAAATCTGCAATCATGAAGTCTCCTGTTTCTTTGTGTAGCATAGACATGTCAACAGTACTTGCTCCTTCAATCCTTAACATTGACTGTGTTTCCATTTCTTTCTGTCATCCTCAGTTTCTTTCATCATGTTTTATATTTTACAGAGTATAGATCTTTTGCCACTTAGGTATCCTATTGTTTTTCATAAAATATTAAACGGGATGGATTTTTTTTATTTGTCTTTCTGTTTCTTCATTATTGCTGTATAGAAATGCAATAGAATTCAGTATGTTGATTTTGTATCTTGTGACTTTGGTGAATTGGTGTATCAGTTCTTGCAATGTTTTGCTGGAGTCTTGGGTTTTCCGTGTAGATTGTCATGTCATCTGTGAAGAGTGAAATTTTGACTTCTTCCTTTCCAATTCGAACGCCTTTGTTTATTTTTGTTGTCTGTTTGTGTGGATAAAGCTTCCAGGAATATGTTAAGTAGAATTATGAGAGTGGGCATTCCGTTTGTGTTCCTGAGAGTAGAGGAAATTTGTTTTCCCAGTGAGGATATTAGCTGTGGGGTTTTCATATATGGACTTTATGGTGTTGAGGTATGTTTCCTCTATCCCTTGTTGAAGGTTTTTATCAAGAAAGGATGTTTTACTTTGTCAAATGTTATTATTATTATTTGCATCTATTGAGAGGGTCATATAGTTGTTATCCTTTCTCTTATTACTGTGATGTATTACAGTGATTTATTTGTGAATATTGAACCACCCTTACAGCCAAGGAGCAAATCCCACCCTATCATGGTAAATGCTACTTTTGATGTTGTTGGATTCGGTTGGAAAGTATTTTCTTGAGAATTGTTGCATCCATGCTCATTAGGGCTAGTGGCCTGTAAGTCTCGTTTTTAGTGGGGTTTAATCTGGTTTGAAACCATGATAATACTGGCCTTATAGAATGAGTTTGGAAGTTTTCTTTCCATTCTATTATTTGGAACAGTTTGAGAAGACTAGAATATTCTATTATACTTAAATAGAATATTTACACTCTTCTTTAAATATCTGATAGAATTCACCTGTGAAGCCATCTGGCTCTTGACTTTTGTGTGTCAGTAGGTTTTTGATTACTGATTCAATTTCTTTGCTCCTTTCAGTCTGTTCAGGTTTTCTATTTCTCCCTTTATCAGTTTAGTTTATATCATTCTAGGAATTTATCCATGTCTTTCAGATTGACCAATTTTTTGGCATATAAATTCCAAAATATTTTTTTATAATTGTATTTCTCTGGTGTTAGTTGTGATCTCTCCTCTCAAATTTGTGATTATATTTACTTAGTCTTGGAGGAAGATGGCAGCGTAGGAGGACGCTGGGATCACCGCGTCCTGCTGATCGCTTAGGTTCCACCCACATCTGCCTAATTTACCCAGAAAACCGCCATAAGACTAGCAGAATTGACTCTCCAGAGCCAAGAGTAGATGGGAGGCCCATGGAAGAGGGTAGGAAGGGCGGAGAGGCAGTGCACACTAAACAGACTGGCTGGAGGGAGCCAGGGCACTGGAGGGGCAGCCAGCCCACCCAGCATGGCAGAGCCCCTGAATCTACCTTGCAAAAGCGGAGGGGCTGGATGGAGTGTGTTCTGACAGCCAGTGGGGCTTAACATCTGGAAAGTTATAAGTCAACAGCTCTGTTCAGAGAACTGGAGGGCTAAAGGACAATGCGAGGGAGAGTTATTGAGCCCCGGAGGACAGAGCTCAGCTTGTTAGAGAACAAAGGTGCAGGGAAGCGCCATCTCCCTTGCCCATCCCCCAGACAAAATCCCAAAGGGAACCAGTTCCCAGCACGAGGTGCTTGTACCTCGCAAACACCCAATGCTGTGCTTCTGCGGATCCATCCCTCCAATGGGTCTTCCTCCCTCCCGGTGCCACAGGGCCCCTCCTGAAGTGGACCACTGAAGGCAAAGCGAGCTAAGCCTTCCCCTCCTGCCCCTGTGCACCTTGCGGATCCACCCCAGTTAATACACCAGATCCCATCGAAGCAGCACCACAAGCCTGGCAGTGTGCTAGTTGCCCAGACAGAGACCACACAACTCCACAGTGAGTACTGCCCCTGGGAGAGGGGAAGATAAAGTACACTCCAATCTGACTGTGGCCCCAGCGGAGGGCTGGGGCCAGACATCAGGTCTGACTGTGGCCTCACCCACCAATGCAAGTTACTCCAGACAGCACAGGGGAAGAGCCCTGCAGTTCCCTGCCACTCCAGGGACTGTCCAAAATGATGAAACGGAAGAATTCTCCTGAATAGAAACTCCAGGAAGTAGCGACAGCTTATGAACTGATCAAAAACAATTTAAGCAATATAGCAGAAAATGAATTTAACATAATAGTCATAAAATTAATCGCTGGGTTTTAAAAAATCTATTACTACAGAGATCAAGTGACTAAAAAAGAGTCAGGAGGAGTTAGAAAATGCTATAAATGAGATGCAAAGTGAAATGGAGGCGATCACAGCTTGGGTTGAAGAGGCAGAGGAGAGAATAGGTGAATTAGAAGATAAAATTATGGAAAAGAAGGAGCTAAGAAAAAGAGAGATAAAAAAAATCCAGGACTATGAGGGGAGACTTAGAGAACTAAGTGACGTAATTAAATGAAATAATATACGCATAATTGGGATTCCAGAGGACGAAGAGAGAGGGAAAGGTGTTGAAGATGTACTTAAAGATCATAGCTAAGAACTTCCCTGAACTGGGGAAGGAAAAAGGCATTGAAATCCAAGTGGCACAGAGAACTCCCTTCAGACGTAACTTGAATTGATCTTCTGCATGATATATCATAGTGAAACTGGCAAAATACAAGGATAAAGAGAGAATTCTGAAAGCAGCTAGGGATAAATGTGCTCTAACATATAAAGGGAGACTGATAAGACTCATGATGAATCCGTCTACTGAAACGTGGCAGGCCAGAAAGGAATGGCAGGAAATCTTCCATGTGATGAACAGAAAAAAAATGCAGCCGAGAATCCTTAATACAGCAAGTCTGTCATTTAGAATAGAAGGAGAGATAAAGGTCTTCCCAAACAAACAAAAACTGAAGGAATTCATCACCACTAAACCGGCTCTACAAGAGATCCTGGGGGGGGGGGGAATCCTGTGAGACAAAGTACCAGAGACATCACTACAAGCATGAAACCTACACATATCACAATGACTCTAAACCCATATCTTTCTATAATAACACTGAATGTAAATGGACTAAATGCTCCAACCAAAAGACATAGGGTATCAGAATGAATAAAAAAAAAAACAAGACCTATCTATTTGTTGCCTACAAGACACTCATTTTAGACTTGAGAGTACCTTCAGATTGAAAGTGAGGGGATGGAGAACTATCTATCATGCCTCTGGAAGTCAAAAGAAAGCTGGAGTAGCCATACTTATATCAAACTAGACTTTAAAATATTTTATTTATTTATTTATTTATTTATTTATTTATTTATTTATTTAATATATGAAATTTATTGTCAAATTGGTTTCCATACAACACCCAGTGCTCATCCCAAAAGGTGCCCTCCTCAATACCCACCACCTACCCTCCCCTCCCTCCCACCCCCCATCAACCCTCAGTTTGTTCTCAGTTTTTAACAGTCTCTTATGTTTTGGCTCTCTCCCACTGTAACCTCTTTTTTTTTTTTCCTTCCCTTCCCCCATGGGTTTCTATTAAGTTTCTTAGGATCCACATAAGAGTGAAACCATATGGTATCTGTCTTTCTCTGTATGGCTTATTTCACTTAGCATCACACTCTCCAGTTCCATCCACGTTGCTACAAAAGACCATATTTCATTCTTTCCCATTGCCACGTAGTATTCCACTGTGTATATAAACCACAATTTCTTTATCCATTCATCAGTTGATGGACATTTAGGCTCTTTCCATAATTTGGCTATTGTTGAGAGTGCTGCTGTAAACATTGGGGTACAAGTGCCCCTATGCATCAGCACTCCTGTATCCCTTGGATAAATTCCTAGCAGTGCTATTGCTGGGTCATAGGGTAGGTCTATTTTTAATTTTCTGAGGAACCTCCACACTGCTTTCCAGAGCAGCTGCACCAATTTGCTTTCCCACCAACAGTGCAAGAGGATTCCCGTTTCTCCACATGCTCTCCAGCATCTATAGTCTCCTGATTTGTTCATTTTGGCCACTCTGACTGGCGTGACGTGATATCTGAGTGTGGTTTTGATTTGTATTTCCCTGATGAGGAGTGACGTTGAACATCTTTTCATGTGCCTGTTGGCCATCCTGATGTCTTCTTTAGAGAAATGTCTTTTGATGTTTTCTGCCCATTTCTTCACTGGGTTATTTGTTTTTCGAGGTTGGAGTTTGGTGAGCACTTTATAGATTTTGGATACTAGCCCTTTGTTCGATAGGTCATTTGCAAATATCTTTTCCCATTCCGTTGGTTGCCTTTTAGTTTTGTTGGTTGTTTCCTTTGCTGTGCAGAAGCTTTTTATCTTCATAAGGTCCCAGTAATTCACTTTTGCTTTTAATTCCCTTGCCTTGGGGGATGTGTCGAGTAAGAGATTGCTATGGCTGAGGTCAGAGAGGTCTTTTCCTGCTTTCTCCTCTAAGATTTTGATGGTTTGCTGTCTCACATTCAGGTCCTTTATCCATTTTGAGTGTATTTTTGTGAATGGTGTGAGAAAGTGGTCTAGTTTCAACCTTCTGCATGTTGCTGTCCAGTTCTCCCAGCACCATTTGTTAAAGAGACTGTCTTTTTTCCATTGGATGTTCTTTCCTGCTTTGTCAAAGATGAGTTGGCCATACGTTTGTGGGTCTAGTTCTGGGGTTTCTATTCTATTCCATTGGTCTATGTGTTTTTCTGCCAATACCATGCTGTCTTGATGATGACAGCTTTGTAGTAGAGGCTAAAGTCTGGGATTGTGATGCCTCCTACTTTGGTCTTCTTCTTCAAAATTACTTTGGCTATTCGGGGCCTTTTGTGGTTCCATATGAATTTTAGGATTGCTTGTTCTAGTTTCGAGAAGAATGCTGGTGCAATTTTGATTGGGATTGCATTGAATGTGTAGATAGCTTTGGGTAGTATTGACATTTTGACAATATTTATTCTTCCAATCCATGAGCAGGGAATGTCTTTCCATTTCTTTATATCTTTTTCAATTACCTTCATAAGCTTTCTATAGTTTTCAGCATACAGATCTTTTACATCTTTGGTTAGATTTATTCCTAGGTATTTTATGCTTCTTGGTGCAATTGTGAATGGGATCAGTTTCTTTATTTGTCTTTCTGTTGCTTCATTGTTAGTGTGTAAGAATGCAACTGATTTCTATACATTGATTTTGTATCCTGCAACTTTGCTGAATTCATGTATCAGTTCCAGCAGACTTTTGGTGGAGTCTATTGGATTTTCCATATATAATATCATGTCATCTGCAAAAAGCGAAAGCTTGACTTCATCTTTGCCAATTTGGATGCCTTTGATTTCCTTTTGTTGTCTGATTGCTGGTGCTAGAACTTCCAACACTATGTTAAACAACAGCAGTGAGAGTGGGCATACCTGCCGTGTTCCTGATCTCAGGGAAAAAGCTCTCAGTTTTTCCCCATTGAGGATGATGTTAGCTGTGTGCTTTTCATAAATGGCTTTTATGATCTTTAAGTATGTTCCTTCTATCCCGACTTTCTCAAGGGTTTTTATTAAGAAAGGGTGCTGGATTTTGTCAAAGGCCTTTTCTGCATCAATTGACAGGATCATATGGTTCTTCTCTTTTTTTTTTTTGTTAATGTGATGTATCACGTTGATTGATTTGCGAATGTTGAACCAGCCCTGCAGCCCAGGAATGAATCCCACTTGGTCATGGTGAATAATTCTTTTTATATGTCATTGAATTCGATTTGCTAGTATCTTATTGAAAATTTTTGCATCCATATTCATCAGGGATATTGGCCTGTAGTTCTCTTTTTTTACTGGGTTTCTGTCTGGTTTAGGAACCAAAGTAATACTGGCTTCATAGAATGAGTCTGGAAGTTTTCCTTCCCTTTCTATTTCTTGGAATAGCTTGAGAAGGATAGGTATTATCTCTGCTTTAAACGTCTGGTAGAACTCCCCTGGGAAGCCATCTGGTCCTGGACTCTTATTTGTTGGGACATTTTTGATAACCGATTCAATTTCTTCGCTGGTTATGGGTCTGTTCAAGCTTTCTATTTCCTCCTGTTTGAGTTTTGGAAGTGTGTGTGGGTGTTTAGGAATTTGTCCATTTCTTCCAGGTTGTCCAATTTGTTGGCATATAATTTTTCATAGTATTCCCTGGTAATTGTTTGTATCTCTGAGGGGTTGGTTGTAATAATTCCATTTTCATTCATGATTTTATCTATTTGGGTCATCTCCCTTTTCTTTTTGAGAAGCCTGGCTAGAGGTTTATCAATTTTGTTTATTTTTTCCAAAAACCAACTCTTGGTTTCGTTGATCTGCTCTACAGTTTTTTTAGATTCTCTATTGTTTATTTCTTCTCTGATCTTTATTATTTCTCTTCTTTTGCTGGGTTTAGGCTGCCTTTGCTGTTCTGCTTCTACTTCCTTTATGTGTGCTGTTAGATTTTGTATTTGGGATTTTTCTTGTTTCTTGAGATAGGCCTGGATTGCAATGTATTTCCCTCTCAGGACTGCCTTCTTTGAGTCCCAAAGTGTTTGGATTGTTGTATTTTCATTTTCATTTGTTTCCATATATTTTTTAATTTCTTCTCTAATTGCCTGGTTGACCCACTCATTCGTTAGTAGGGTCTTCTTTAACCTCCATGCTTTGGAGGTTTTCCAGACTTTTTCCTGTGGTTGATTTCAAGCTTCATAGCGTTATGGTCTGAAAGTATGCAAGGTATAATTTCAATTCTTGTAAAATTATGAAGGGCTGTTTTGTGACCCAGTATATGATCTATCTTGGAGAATGTTCCATGTGCACTCGAGAAGAAAGTATATTCTGTTGCTTTGGGATGCAGAGTTCTAAATATATCTGTCAAGTCCATCTGATCCAATGTCTCATTCAGAGCCCTTGTTTCTTTATTGACCATGTGTCTAGATGATCTATCCATTTGTGTAAGTGGGGAGTTAAAGTCCCCTGCAATTACCACATTCTTATCAGTAAGGTTGCTTATGTTTGTGAGTAATTGTTTTATATATTTGGGGGCTCCAGTATTCGGTGCATAGACATTTATAATTTTTAGCTCTTCCTGATGGATAGACCCTGTAACTATTATATAATGTCCTTCTTCATCCTTGTTACAGCCTTTAATTTAAAGTCTAGTTTGTCTGATATAAGTATGGCTACTCCAGCTTTCTTTTGGCTTCCAGTAGCATGATAAATAGTTCTCCATCCCCTCACTCTCAATCTAAAGGTGTCCTCAGGTCTAAAATGAGTCTCTTGCAGACAGCAAATAGATGGGTCTTGTTTTTTTATCCATTCTGATACCCTATGTCTTTTGGTTGGAGCATTTAGTCCATTTACATTCAGTGTTATTATAGAAAGATATGGGTTTAGAGTCATTGTGAAGTCTGTATGTTTTATGCTTGTAGTGATGTCTCTGGTACTTTGTCTCACAGCATCCCCCTTAGGATCTCTTATAGGGCTGGTTTAGTGGTGATGAATTCCTTCAGTTTTTGTTTGTTTGGGAAGACCTTTATCTCTCCTTCTATTCTAAATGACAGACTTGCTGGATAAAGGATTCTCAGCTGCATATTTTTCCTGTTTAGCACACTGAATATCGTGCCAATTCTTTCTGGACTGCCAAGTTTCAAAAGAGAGATCAGTCACGAGTCTTATAGGCCTCTCTTTATATGTGAGGGCACGTTTACCCCTTGCTGCTTTCAGAATTTTCTCTTTATCCTTGTATTTTGCCAGTTTCACTATGATATGTTGTGCAGATCGATTCAAGTTACGTCTGAAGGGTGTTCTCTGTGCCTCTTGGATTTCAATGCCTTTTTCCTTCCCCAGTTCAGGGAAGTTCTCAGCTATAATTTCTTCAAGTACCCTTTCAGCACCTTTCCCTCTCTCTTCCTCCTCTGGAATACCAATTATGCGTATATTATTTCTTTTTAGTGTATCACTTAGTTCTCTAATTTTCCCCTCATACTCCTGGATTTTTTTATCTCTCTTTCTCTCAGCTTCCTCTTTTTCCATAACTTTATCTTCTAGTTCACCTATTCTCTCCTCTGCCTCTTCAATCCGAGCTGTCGTCGTTTCCATTTTGTTTTGCATTTCGTTTAAAGCGCTTTTCAGCTCCTAGTGACTGTTCCTTAGTCCCTTGATCTCTGTAGCAAGAGATTCTCTGCTGTCCTTATACTGTTTTCAAGCCCAGCGATTAATTTTATGACTATTATTCTAAATTCACTTTCTGTTATATTATTTAAATCCTTTTTGATCAATTTATTAGCTGTTGTTATTTCCTGGAGATTCTTCTGAGGGGAATTCTTCCGTTTGGTCATTTTGGATAGTCCCTGGAGTGGTGAGGACCTGCAGGGCAGTTACCCTGTGCTGTGGTGTATAACTGGAGTTGGTGGGTGGGGCCGCAGTCAGTCCTGATGTCTGCCCCCAGCCTACCGCTGGGGCCACAGCCAGACTGGTGTGTGCCTTCTCTTCCCCTCTCCTAGGGGCGGGATTCTCTGTGGGGTGGCGTGGCCCCTCTGGGCTACTTGCACACTGCCAGGCTTGTGGTGCTGGGGATCTGGCGTATTAGCTGGGGTGGGTAGGCAAGGTGCACGGGGGCAGGAGGGGCAGGCTTAGCTCGCTTCTCCTTAGGTGATCCACTTCAGGAGGGGCCCTGTGGCAGCGGGAGGGAGTCAGATCCGCTGCTGGAGGTTTGGCTCCGCAGAAGCACAGAGTTGGGTGTTTGCGCAGAGTGAGCAAGTTCCCTGTCAGGAACTGGTTCCCTTTGGGATTTTGGCTGGGGGATGGGCAGGGGAGATGGCGCTGGTGAGCGCCTTTGTTCCCCACCAAACTGAGCTCGTCATCCTTCCGGGGGCTCAGCAGCTCTCCCTCCCTTTGTCCTCCAGCCTTCCCGCTTTCTGAGCAGAGCTGTTAACTTATGACCTCCCAGACGCTAAGTCGTGCTTGCTGTCGGAACACACTCCGTCCCTCTGGCCCCTCCGCTTTTGCAAGCCAGACTCGGGGGCTCTGCTTGGCCGGCGAGCCGCCCCTCCGCCCTGGCTCCCTCCCGCCAGTCCGTGGAGCATGCACCGCCTCGCCGCCCTTCCTACTCTCTTCCGTGGGCCTCTCATCTGGCTTGGCTCCAGAGACTCCGTTCTGCTAATCCTCTGGCGGTTTTCTGGGTTATTTAGGCAGGTGTAGATGGAATCTAAGTGATCAGCAGGACGCGCGGTGAGCCCAGCGTCCTCCTACGCCGCCCTCTTCTTCCCTCCTCCAAACTAGACTTTAAATTAAAGTCTGTAACAAGAGATGAAGAAGGGAATTATATAATAATTACAGGCGCTATCCATTAGGAAGAGCTAACAATTATAAATGTCTATGCACTGAATACGGGAGCCCCAAAATATATAAAACAATTAATCACGAACACAAGCAACCTTATTGATAAGACTGTGGTAATTGCAGGGAACTTTAATACTCCACTTACAACAGTGGATAGATCATCTAGACACAGGATCAAGAAAGAAACAAGGGCCCTGAATGAGACACTGGGTCAGATGGACTTGACAGATATATTTAGAACTCTGCATCCCAAAGCAACAGAATATACTTTCTTCTCGAGTGCACATGGAGCCTTCTCCAAGATAGATCACATACTGGGTCACAAAACAGCCCTTCATAAGTATACAAGAATTGAGATCATACCATGAATAATTTCAGACCACGATGTGATGAAGCTTGAAATCAACAACAGGAAAAAGTCTGGAAAACCTCCAAAAGTATGGAGGTTAAAGAACACCCTACTAAAGAATGAATGGGTCAACCAGGCAATTAGAGAAGAAATTAAAAAATATATGGAAACAAATGAAAATGAAAATACAACAATCCAAACGCTTTGGGATGCAGCGAAGGCAGTCCTGAGAGGAAAATACATTGCAATCCAGGCCTATCTCAAGAAACAAGAAAAAATCCCAAATACAAAAATCTAACAGCACACATAAAGGAAATAGAAGCAGAACAGCAAATACACCTTAGACCCAGCAGAAGAGAAATAATAAAGATCAGAACAGAAATAAACAATATAGAATCTAAAAAAACTGTAGAGCGGATCAATGAAACCAAGATTTGTTTTTTTGAAAAATAAACAAAATCGATAAACCTCTATCCAGGCTACTCAAAAAGAAAAGGGAGATGACCCAAATAGATACAATCATGAATGAAAATGGAATTATTACAGCCAATCCCTCAGAGATACAAGCAACTATCAGGGAATACTATGAAAAATTATATGCCAACAAACTGGACAACCTGGAAGAAATGGACAAATTCCTAAACACCCACACACACTTCCAAAACTCAATCAGGAGGAAATAGAAAGCTTGAACAGACCCATAACCAGTGAATAAATTGAATCAGTCATCAAAAATCTCCCAACAAATAAGAGCCCAGGACCCGATGGCTTCCCATGGGAATTCTACCAGACATTTAAAGCAGAGATAATACCTATCCTTCTCAAGTTTTCCAAAAAATAGAAAGGGAAGGAAAACTTCCAGACTCATTCGATGAAGCCAGCATTACTTTGATTCCTAAACCAGAAAGAGATCCAGCAACAAAGACAACTGCAGCCCAATATCCCTGATGAATATGGATGCAAAAATTCTCAATAAGATACTAGCGAATCGAATTCAACAGCATAAAATGAATTATTCACCATGACCAAGTGGGATTCATTCCTGGGCTGCAGGGCTGGTTCAACATTCTCAAATCAATCAATGTGATACATCACATTAATAAAAGATAAGAACCATATGATCCTGTCAATCGATGCAGAAAAAGCATTTGACAAAATTCAGCATCCTTTCTTAATAAAAACCCTCTAGAAAGTCGGGATAGAAGGAACATACTTAAAGATCATAAAATCCATTTATGAAAAACCCACAGCTGATATCATCCTCAATGGGGAAAAACTGAGAGCTTTTTCCCTGAGATCAGCATCACGACAGGGATGTCCACTCTCACCGCTGTTGTTTAACATAGTGTTGGAAGTCCTAGCATCAATAATCAGACAAGAAAAGGAAATCAAAGGCATCAAAATTGGCAAAGATGAAGTTAAGCTTTCACTTTTTGCAGATGACGTGATACTATACATGGAAAACCCGATGGACTCCATGAAAAGTCTGCTAGAACTGATACATGAATTCAGTAAAATCTCAGGATACAAAATCAATGTACAGATAAGTGTTGCATTCTTTTTTTTTCTTTTCAACATTTTTATTTATGTTTGGGACAGAGAGAGACAGAGCATGAATGGGGGAGGGGCAGATAGAGGGAGACACAGAATCCGAAACAGGCTCCAGGCTGAGCCATCAGCCCAGAGCCTGACGCGGAGCTCGAACTCACGGACCGCGAGATCGTGACCTGGCTGAAGTCGGACGCTAACCGACTGCGCCACCCAGGCGCCCCACAGTTGCATTCTTAATACACTAATAATGAAACAACAGAATACAAATCAAGAAACTGATCCCATTCACAATTGCACCAAGAAGCATAAAATACCTAGGAATAAACCTAACCAAAGATGTACAAGATCTGTATGCTGAAAACAATAGAAAGCTTATGAAGGAAATTGAAGAAGATATCCTTCAATGCCATCCCAATCAAAATTGCACCAGCATTCTTCTTGAAACTAGAACAAGCAATCCTAAAATTTGTATGGAATCACAAAAGGCCCCGAATAGCCAAAGTAATTTTGAAGAAGAAGACTAAACCAGGAGGCATCCCAATCCCAGACTTTAGCCTCTACTACAAAGCTGTCATCATCAAGACAGCATGGTATTGGCAGAAAAACACATAGACCAATGGAATAGAATAGAAACCCCAGAACTAGACCCACAAACGTATGGCCAACTCATCTTTGACAAAGCAGGAAAGAACATCCAATGGAAAAAAGACAGTCTCTTTAACAAATGGTGCTGGGAGAACTGGACAGCAACATGCAGAAGGTTGAAACTAGACCACTTTCTTACACCATTCACAAAAGCAAACTCAAAATGGATAAAGGACCTGAGTGTGAGACAGGAAATTATCAAAACCCTAGGGAAGAAAGCAGGGAAAACCTCTCTGACCTCAGCCGCAGCAATTTCTTACTTGACACATCCCCAAAGGAAAGGGAATTAAAGGCAAAAATGAACTATTGGGACTTCATGAAGATCAAAAGCTTCTGCACAGAGAAGGAAACAATCAACAAAACTAAAAGGCAACCAACGGAATGGGAAAAGATATTTGCAAGAGACATATCGGACAAAGGGCTAGTATCCAAAATCTATAAAGAGCTCGCCAAACTCCACACCTGAAAAACGAATAACCCAGTGAAGAAATGGGCAGAAAACATGAATAGACACTTCTCTAAAGACATCCAGATGGCCATGAGGCACATGAAAAGATGCTCAACGTCGCTCCTCATCAGGGAAATACAAATGAAAACCACAATCAGATATCATCTCATGCCAGTCAAAGTGGCTAAAATGAACAAAACAGGAGACTATAGATGCTGGCGAGGATGTGGAGAAATGGGAACACTCTTGAACTGTTGGTGGGAATGGAAACTGGTGCAGCCACTCTGGAAAACAGTGTGGAGGTTCCTCAAAAAATTATAAACAGATCTACCCTATGACCCAGCAATAGCACTGCTAGGAATTTACCCAAGGGATACAGGAGTACTGATAAATAGGGGCACTTGTACCCCAATGTTTATAGCAGCACTCTCAACAATAGTTAAATTATGGAAAGAGCCTAAATGTCCATCAACTGACAAATGGATAAAGAAGTTGTGGTTTATATACACAATGGGATACCACATGGCAATGAGAATGAATGAAATATGGCCTTTTGTAGCAACGTGGATGGAATCGGAGAGTGTTATGCTAAGTGAAATAAGTCATACAGAGAAGGACAGATTCCATATGTTTTCATTCTTATGTGGATCCTGAGAAAGTTAACAGAAGACCATGGGAGAGGGGAAGGAAAAAAATGGTTAGAGAGGGAGTGAGCCAAAACATAAGAGACTCCTAAAAACTGAGAACAAACTGGGGGTTGATGGGGGGTGGGAGAGAGTGGTGGGTGGGTGATGGGTATTGAGGAGGGCACCTATTGGGATGAGCACTGGGTGTTTTATGGAAACCAATTTGACAATAAATTTCATATTTAAAAAATATTTACTTAGTTCTTTCTCTTTTGCTTTTGCTAAGTATGGCCTCGGTTTATCATTTTTATTCTTCCAAAAACCAGCTTATAGTTTTATTGATCTGTTGTACTGTTTTTGTTTGTTTGATTCTTTATCATTTATTTCTGGTCTAGTCTTCTTTATTTACATTCTGCTGGCTTCAGGGTTCATTTTCTGCTCTTTTCCTAGCTCGTTTAGTTGTAACATGGTTGTGTGTTTGAGATTTTTCTTCTTTCTTGAGTTTGGCCTGTATTGCTATATATTTCCCTCTTCCAACCACTTTTGCTGCATCCAGATGGTTTGGCACTGGCATGTTTCCATTTTCATTTGTTTCCATGTATTTTTTACTGTTTCCTTAATTTCCTGAAAATCTCATACATTCTTTACTACAATGTCTTTAACTTCATGTATTAATGGTGTTGCTGAAGCTTTTCTTGTGGTTGACTTCAAGTTTCATAGTGTCCTGGTATGAAAATATCCTTGGTATTATGTCATTCTTTTTGTACTTGTAGAGGGCTGATTTGTGACATAGAATGTGATCTGTTCTGGGGAATGTTCTATGTGCACTCAAAAGGAATGTATATTCTTCTGTTTAGAATGGAATGTTCTGAATATATCTGTTAAGCCCATTTGGCCCAGTGTGTCTTCCTAAACCTTTGTTTCCTTATTGATTTTCAGCTTAGATGATGTGTCCATTGTTGTAAGTGGAGTGTTAAAGTTCTCTATTATTATTATTGTATTATTATCAATTAGTTTATGTTTCTTATTAACTGATTTATATATATCACTGGTTAAAATTTTAGCATATAAAGATTTAAAGCTTTATATCTTCTCGTTGGATAGACCAGTGTATGATGATATACTGCCTTGCTCATCTCTTGTAACAGATTTTGGTTAAAATCTAGTTAGTGTCATACGTGTATGGTACTACAACTTTCTTTTGACATCCGTCAGGATGATAAATTGCTGTCTCTCCCCTCAATTTAAGTCTATAGGTGTTTGGGTTGAAGATGAGTCTATTGCATGCAGTGTATAGAAAGTCTTGTATTTTTTTTATCCATTCTGTTTTCCTATGTCTTTATATTGGAGCCTGTTGCCCTTTTACGTTCACAGTGATTATTGATAGATATAAACTTAGTGCCATTGTGTTACCTCTAAAGTCACTGTTTCTGGAGATTTTCTCTGCTTATTTCTAGTCTTTGTTTCTTTTAGTCTTCCTATCCCACTCAAAGAGTCCCATTTAATATTTCTCAAAGGGCTGGTTTAGAGGCCACGAACTCTTTTGGCTTTTGTTTGGGAAATTCTATCTCTCCTTGTATCTGAATGAGAGCCTTGATGGGTAAGTATTCTTGGCTGCATAATTTTGATTTGGGCATGTTGAGGATATCATACCACTCCTTTCTTGCCTGCGGGTTTCTGTGGAGACATCTGCCATAATCTTTTATGTCTTCCCTTTTTAGTTAGCGACTTCTTTTGACTTGCTGCTTTTAGTGTTTTTCCTTATATGTATATTTTGCTAATTTTACTGTGATATGTCTCCGTGTTGGCTGCTTTGTTTTTATTTTAATGGGAGTTCTCTGTGACTCATATATGTGGATGACTATTTCCTTCCCCAGTTTGTGGACGTTTTCCACTATAATGCACTCAGATAAAACTTCTCCCCTTTTTTTCTCCCTCTTGTCTTCCTCTGGCACTCCTTTGAAAAGAATTTTATTACACTTTATGGAGTTGCTCAGTTCCCTCAGTATAAGTTTGTGATGCAATATTTAATTTTCCTCTTCTTTCCTGCTTCATTTGCCCCATAATTTTATCTTCTATGTCACTTACTCATTCATCTGCTTCTTTCCACCTGAGGTCATTATATACAATCAGTTTCACATCTCGGTTATAGCATTTGTAAAGTTTCAGCCTGACAAGTTTTTAAGTCTTTTCTATATGCAGACAGGGTATCCTCCTGTCTTGTATGCTTTCTTCAAACACAGCTAGTATCCTTATGATGATTTTTAAAAATTCTGTTTACTTATGATAGTTTTTAAAATTTCTGTTTACTTATGATAGTTTTAAAAAATTGTGTTTGAGGCATATTGGTTATATGTGTTTTAATTATATACCTGGCAATGACGTTTTATCGTTTTTCTTTTGGAATGAATTCTTCCATCACTCCGTATTTCTATGTGTCTGCTTTCTTAAGTTTTCGGAAAATCCTGTTATGTTTTCTGCTTCTAGAGTAGTGTCTTTATTGAGAAATGTTTACATACTCTTGAGGACCTGACTTTTCTGGAAGCATTTCTTGCATGTTCTGTGGGCACTGTGCTCTTATGTATTGGCTGCTCTGTCCCTCAGGTCAGGCCTCTCCAGAGTTTTTCCTTGCCTCTAGTGGGGAGTTTTTCAACTTTGTTCATAGTGTTGTGAGTTTTAACTAGGTGAGTTTGTTCTGCCTGTTAAAAGAGGCTAATTCCTATCTCCTCTAGAGGTGAAGGTTTGCCTCACTATATGGTCAGTAGATTTGGTGCCTGTGGGGGTATATAGTGGTCTTTGAAGGGAGGGGTGCGGTGCTGGTCTGGGTTCCAGGCACTCTTTCCCTAGTAAGGAAGCACCTGAGGAAGGCAAGGGGAGTGGATATTGGTGTCAGTGGCTCAGCTTCTGCTGGGGGTGCTGTACTGTTCACTGAACTCTGTCCATGCTGATTGGTAGGAGGAAATATTGGCATCAGCTTCCACTCTAGTCCCTGCATTGGAGTTCCCAGCCACCGCTGTTCAGGAAGCCCTCACACAGAGAGAACAATCTGTACTCGTGGGTCCCAGGCTTCCATCAGAACACAGCCTTCACTCTGTCCGTGTCCAAACCATTGGCCCACCTGGTGGCACAGAGCTGTTATGTTTTATCTCAGGAGCTCTAGCTGGGTTTGAAAACTCCAAATTGTATGAACTCAATAATACAGGGACCCCACTGATCCTCTAGGAGAGGGTTTCACTGTGCTGTGGCTGGAGCTGGTTATCCCAGAAGGGCAGTTGCATGAACACTAGGAGCTTGGAGTTCATGGTGAGGAATAACAAGAAGGCAGCGTCCAGTTAGCTGCTCTCAGCAGAGGCTCCAATGCTAATGACCAGAGCAGTGCAATGGTACCTGTCAGCTCTCGTTTCCCATGAGAGGCAATGCCCCCTCTCCCAAATGCACTCACAGAAGGGGACTGTCTCTCCTATGCAATCAAGGGGATCCTTTGACCGCAGTGCCCCCATGGGCCTCTGCCCTCCTTCTTCACAGGAGCACTGCCTTGCCCACCAGTCTCCACTCCAGTGATGGAATGGACTTCTAAATCTTTAGTCTTTGAACTCCACATTTACAGGAGGTTGAATTGTCTGATTACCTTTATGTGTCATCTTGACTGCATCATGGGTGCCCAGATTAACCACTATTTCTGTGTATGTCTGTGATGTGTTTCCAGAAGAGATACGCATTTCCATCCATGGTTTCTATCTGCCTGGGCACCACCCATTCCATTATAGTTCTTAGTAGAATATGATGCAGAGGGAGGAAGAATTCCCACATTTTTCCTTCCCATGTGCTTGTTTTAACTGGAAGAGTGGTCCCCTCTGACCTGGTTCTGAGAGTTATATCATCAGGTCTCCATGTTCTGAGACTAGACACTAGTTCAGAATCAGATGAGAATTACACCACTGGTTTTCCTGGGTCTCCAGGATCCTGGATCATGGGACTTCACAACCTATTTAGTCATGGAAACCAATGTGCCTTGGGTCTGTTACTCAGGAAAATCCTGACTAATACATGGAGATGATTTAACACTTGTTGAGAGGAATTGCATAAAGCTGTAGCTCATTTAAATTCCTGAGTAGCAAGTGCCAGGAGGGAAGTATCAGGTTGTTTGATTGGGACAAGGGCTAGGTGAAGGTATGGGAAGCTGTGGGATCCTGTGGTCCTGGCTGCACAGGGAGTGCATCTGGGACTCCTGTAAAGGTGCAGCTGTTGTGCCTCAGGATATCTGCAATTCACTCATATTGAGGGACAGGAGTAAGCAATGCAAACAACTGTGTTTTTGTGTATGTTAGGGTAGTTTTCCTATGACAACACAGTTGCTAATTCAGAGAGTTAATAGGTAAACACAGAATCCTGTGTCCAGGGAGGCTCCCTGAGGAAACTGCTGTGTGGAGAGGAAGCCCCAGACCCTGACAGGAAACCTGCCTGTAACCTCCATCTGCACCTGCTCCTGGGAACACAAACCAGAATTGTGCATAGTGTGCGCCCCCTGGTGGTGCTGTTCCCCTCCTGTAGGGAGGTTTGTGTCTGGGCTCCCAGTGAGGTCCCCTCACCGTGTCTCTTGCACAGTAATATGTGGCCGTGTCCTCAGTCTTCAGGTTGTTCATCTGCAGATAAAGCGTGTTCTTGGCGTTGTCTCTGGAGATGGTGAATCGGCCCTTCACGGAGTCTGTGTAGCTTGTGCTACTTCCATCATATCTAATATATGTGACCCACTGCAGCCCCTTCCCTGGAGCCTGACGGACCCAGTTCATGCTGTTGCTACTGAAGGTGAATCCAGAGACCACACATGTGAGTCTCAGAGACCCTCCAGGCTTCACCAGGTCCCCCCCAGACTCCACCAGCTGAACGTCACACTGGATCCCTGCAGACACAAGACATCTCCATCAGGAAACTGTCATACATCCACTGGACTCCCTCATATCCACTCATATACTCAGTGTCTCTTGTTCACCATGAATTAACTTTTAAAAGGGCAACCAGGAAAACCCAGGCACAGAAACTCCATGGTCAGGTGTCTGTGTTCTGTCCTGGTCACAGAATGGGAACACCTGGGACTCCCGGGCCTGGGGTTCCTCTCCCAGCGCAGGGTTGGAGCTGGACTGGTTTAATCAGCACAGGGAGCGCCCTATTTGCATATCCTCTGACTATATATCAGGCTCCAGACTTAGATTTGTTTCAAATTTAAAACCAGTGTTTGAGAGGCACTTCTAGATGATCTTGCAGAAGGTGCTGTGACAGTATAAATAATTTTAATCTGTGAACACAGTTATCTTTTCATCTGTGTTTGCCATTTTACATGTCTTTCACCCAGAACGTCATGTTTGGTATGCTATTTTACTTTTTAGTGAAATTTAATCCTAAATACTTTATTTTGTGTCATATAATTTTAATGTGTGTTTATTTTTGGGTCACAGAGAGAAGGAGAGAGAGATCAGAGAGAGAGAAAGGGACAGAGAATCCTAAGCATGCTCTGCACAATCATTGCAGACCCTGCCTCAGAATTAAACTCAGGAACCATGAGATCATGACCTGAGCCAAAATCAACAGTAGGCACTTAACGGATTGAGCCACACAGGTGCTCCATTTTGTGCCATTTTCAATTGTGTGATTTTGTTATTTTTTTCATATACTATGTTTTTGGTGTGTGGAAATACAACATATTTTTGTATGTTGATTTGTATCCTGAACTTTTCCTGAGTTTATTAGTTCTAATACTTTTGTGGAGTTTCTAAGGTTTCACTGTGTGTAAGTTCGTGTGATTCTCAAACAAATAATTTTCTTCTTCCTGATTTACATGTCTTTATTTCATCTTCTTACCTAATTTTTATGGGTACATCTGCAACTTGTAGGGGCAGAAAGCTTTTTCCTTCTTTGCTTCTGTGTTCTTTGTCTGGCCTAAGGATTCAATTGACATAAGACAGATCTACAGAAGAGAATAAATTTCATTTTGCATGTGCACAAGCTTCCTAATAATATGACACCCAGAGAATGAAGAAAGCAGGTGGCACTTGTGCCTTTTAGAATAAAAAACAATGGATTTGTGAAGAGTTAACAAGACAGAGATTTGGGTTTGGGCAAGTCAATTAGTGAGGAATTAACAAGGCTTGTTTGCACAGCCTTCTTGGTGCTACGTTCCCATTTCTGGTGCTAAGGATCGTTCTCCCATTCTGGTAGAGGGGAAGGAAGTTTACCAGGAGAGATTTATTTCCTGCTCTCAAGGGGACAAAGGAGGGCCACAGTTTCCTTAGACTAGCTGTTACTCAAGTGACTTTCCTCCAAATAAGCAATGTGACAAGATGACATACATTGGGTGCCATATTTTACTGGTCTTCATGTTACCATGTGGAATACCTATGTAGGGAATGAGCATCCTTGCCTGGCTCCTAATGTGACAGGAAAAGCTTCAGTTTTTCCCTGTTAAATATGCTGTCAGGTGTGGGCTTTTCATCTATGGCCACGATTTTGTGGAGGTTATTTCTTTCTTTCCCTCAGTTGCTGAGATTTTTTAATAATGACAATTTGTTGAATTTTGTCTAGTTTTATATGTATCAATAGATGATGATATAGATGATCAACAGATGTGACTGCATTGTCACATATGACCCTTTCATTGTGCTGTTGCATTCACTATGCTAGGAGTTTTGCATGTATGTCCATCTGAGATATTGGCCTTTAGTTTCTCTTCTTACGGTGTCTTTTGATTTTGCAGCATAGTAAGGTTGGTCTTGTAGATGAATTGGGGCATATTCCTTTCTTTTCAGTTTTTGGTAAGAGTCTGAGAGGTATTGTCATTAAGTCTCTTTTATATTTTGATATAATTCATAGATAAAGCCCTGTGTTACTAAGCTGACTTTTTTCTTTTGGGGCGGTGTATGATTAGATTATAGATTGAATTTTATTTGTTTTCATTCTGTTAATTTTCTATTTCTTCATGTACAGTCTTGCAGATTGTTTGTCTCTGGAAATTGCCTAGTTGCCCTTACTTATCTAATAATGGGTCTATAATTATCTAGGCATTTTATGTTATTGTTTTTCACTTCTTTGGTATCAGTTATGTCCCCTCCTTAATTCTGATTGTATCTGTTTGAGTTTTACCTATTTTCCTAGTAGAGATGCTTTTTCAATTGCATTTAGCTTTCCAGATATCCATTTCAATTTATTAATTTTTTGTATTATTACACTTTTTGTTCCTTTTATCTGTTCTAATAATTTCTAATATTAGTTGAGTTAATAAAAATGCCAATGAATGTATCTGGGAAATTCTTATTTGTATGGTACCACAAAGCACACAGAAGTGAGAAAACAATCCTGAGAAAGAAGAACAAACCTGGAGACAGCACACATTCTTCTTTCTAAGTATATTGCAGAGGTACATTGTCTATAACAGTGTGCTGCTGGCACAGAGTCAGACACACAGACCAGTGGAGCAGATTACAGAGACCAGAGTGAAATGTGTCTGGATGCATGCAGCAAATCCTCCATGAGATTTCATAGAATTAAAATTAGGGAAAAAATGGCCTCTTTCACAAATGGTTTTGATTTCCAGTGAGTAAAATAATGACATTTGGTCCTTATACCATATGGGTATGTAGACCCCCATTCATCCCCTTCCCTGGAGTCTGGCAGACCCACCTCATCAATTAGCTACTGAAGGTGAATCTAGAGACTGCACAGGAGTGTCTCAGTGACTCCTTCCCATGCCATGCTTCATCAGGTCTCCCCCAGACTCCACCAGCTGCACGTCACACAAGACATCTACAGATACAAGTCAGGAAAATGTCACACATCCACTGTTTCTCTCACTCATATCCACTAACATAGTCCGTGTTTCTTGTTCACCATGAATTACTGTTCAAAGTAGAACCAAGGAAAAGCAAAGTGAACCCAAACTCCATGGTGAGATGTCTGTGTTCTGTTCTGATCACTGAATGTGAATACTTAGGGGCTGGGGCTCTTCTCCAAGCTACAGTTTCAGGGATGGGAGGGTTTAATCAGCATACAGATGTCCTTTGACAGTATAGTAAATTTTGCAATAGAATCCTCAATAAGCCAGTGACCCTTGGCAGGTGTAAGGGATGAGGCAGTGTTTGGTGTCACGATATCTTTCAGGACATTGTGATTTATTAATTTGTGATTTTGCTGCAGTGATTATAGTAGCCATGATAATCCTTATTTTCTCATATGCACCCAAACATTTGAGGTAAGAATCAGTATACCACCATTGTACAGGTTAACAGGTACACTGCAGCAGAGATGGAGTGTGTGAGTGTCCAAGAGCATGTATGAGGTGAGAGTAGTCCCAGCATCTGGACCTGTGCTCCCCATCGTGGGACCCACCCCTCACCTTAACCACATGCAGGACAAGGCTGGACATTCCGGTGAGGTTTGCAGGTTCATGACCTTCTAGAAGTCCCAGGAGAATGATGGATGGAAGCCAGGTCTATTGTGTCACAAATTGGAGAGAGTGAGAAGCCTCGACAGAGACTCACAGAGCTGATGGAGATGCCAGGGGTTTTCTACAAACACAAGGGGTCATTTACACATGAACTCTATGTGGACATCAATGGAAACCCTCAATATGGAGCCTCTGGGTGGCTCAGTTGGTTAAGTGTCCAATTTTGACTCAGGTCATTATCTCACCGTTTATGAGTTTGAGCATTGTGTCGGGCTCTGTGCTGACAGCTCAGAGCCTGGAGACTGCTTCATATTCTGATTCTGTGTCTCCGCTCTCTCTTCCCTTCCCCCACTCATACTCTCTCTCCCTCTTAAAAATTAGTAAACATTAAAAAAAGAAAGCCTCAATAAAGTTAAAATGGTTGAATTGTATTAAAATATGTTGAAGGCAAAACATTTGAGATCAGGAAGATTGTGTTAATTAAAAGTATTTCTTAATCTATGAAATGGAGATCATTATTCTTCTAAACTCTTGTTAATGTGAGAATGATCAAGGATATATTTATCCCAGTGTCTGACCCTGGGGAAGTTTGTGTATTCCCATTATCATGGTTTATTCCAAACAGGGAGGACACTTGTGTGTTTCCACAGCTTTTACAAACTCTTTGCTGTGTTAATGTCAGAAGAAGTGTGCAGAGCCTGGATCTGAAAACCCTCGAGATGAGACCAGCCTTCAACCAATCTCTTGTCCTGGATCATGATCTCCCTGGTTTCTGAGTTCCCCTGGTGGTTGTGATTGCCCCCTTGTGGTCCCCATGCTCCTGTTGTTTCACAGATTCCCTGAAGAGATACAGTGACTCCTTTATTCCCCTTCCCATTTATGCAACATGCAAGGGTGAGACCCTCTCATCATGAGCACTGCAGACCCTTCTGTTCACAAGATGTCTCCTCCTACATACTTCTTATCTTTGAAACCCTCACTATGCTCCTTACCTGTAAATATAAGTTATATTTCCTTTAAACATTGGTAAGGAACAATCTTGGATAGTTATCCTTATCAGCTGGCAAGAGTCAGAAGAACTTTTCATTTGATAATCGAGAGAACGAAAAGAAAGATTTTTGGGCTCAGAAATTCTACTTTCATGAAGCTGGGATAAATGTGCTCAACTTCAAACATGCACCACCCTTAAGAATAAAGGAAGTGTGAATCCCAGAGACAAGTTGGAGTCTGAGATTCAGAGCATTCTGTCTTTGAACCTAACGGGTTTCCCCGGATTGATAATCAAATTGTTTCTTGTTGGTGATGCACTTCTAAATTACACTGTATTTCTTCTGGCATAGGAATGTCAGTACCTGTTTTGTTATGGTTACCATGCAGAAGCATTCAGAAGAACATGAATGGTTTTCTAGCAATGCAGGTCGGCTGATGGAGAGAGTTTCAACCCAGGATGGAAGGTACCACAGTCTCACCCTACCCAAGCTACATGGCTAGATTTGGGGTTTTAGAGGTAGTGAAATTTAGGTACATTTTGGACTTGACTTAGTATTTAATGATTTGACATGTTGGAGGATTTGGGGGTGTGGCAATGTGAGTGTCATTTGGGGTGGAGGTGAACTTTCCCTGACATCAGTGTGGACTGTGGCCCACATTAGATTAATTTTGAGACATTGATATTACTTCCATGTGTATGAGTCTGGGGATGCAGTTCAGGACACAGATGGGCAGTCACCAAATGTTAATCTTGGAACTGAAGATGAGTGAGTGCGTCCTGAAGACAGCACATCTTTGGGAGGGAATACCTTGAGAATTGTGGGATGAAACCCCTCATCACCAGGCACAGACACTTTCTTGCATGAAGTCCATGTCTCCCACTGGATGAGTGTCTGACTGAACCCAGGTGGATATGCATGGATGTCCCAAAAATGCTCTGATGTGAAGAGAAACAGTAAGGAATGAAACATGAAGAAAGACAGATAACAGCAAGGAAAGACACATAAAGGAGTCATTGCCATTGAGAGAAGACTTTTGGGGCTTACATGCATCCTGTTTTCTGCAGCCTTGATTGGACGATGTTGGACACTAGCCAGTGGAGTTTGGAGGCAGCCCTACAAACTGGGCTCTGGGATGTAGGACCAGAACCATAGCCACCCTAAGCTGACTGTATTGTGGACAAGTGACATGACTTGGGAGGTCCCTCACCTGAGGGTAAAGAGAAGTTCCGGCCACGCCTGTGGCCCCTCCACCCTCTGAGGTCACTCCCTCCAGATGTTATACATCACAGCTTCTATCGTATATGAAATGTACCCTCTCTCAGTAAGGCGATGGTCCACTGCTGGTTCTGGGAGGATCCGTCCTTGTGACCTTGTCTCTGGTATAAACCTCTTCTCTGTCTTCTAAGAATGAAAGCGAAGTTCCCCTTATCATGCAGCTAAAATCCAATATTGTGCCAGCACTTGGTTCCAATTATTTTTTGGTGTAAATCACTAGTGAAATTGTCATCTGTTTGAAAATTCCCTTCAGAAGCAAGTACTGGAATACATGGGTGGTGTCAGGTGGTGTAGACCAGTGGAACAGCACATGGTAACCATGCATCCTCAAGGCTGAGCTTGTTCCCTAGTGAGGAATGGGAATTACAAGGAATGCCAGCTGACACTAGTCTGTGCTTCTTAAGTACCCAACAGACCTGGGTGAACAGGCCTGCTCCAGGAGCAAGGACGTCTACACACAGGCAATACATAGATGCCAGCTGTCTAGGCAGACTGCCCATGAGATGTGGTCACAGAGGAGCTGGGAAGGGCAGCTGGGGTTTGAATTCCAACTCACATGGCACCAACATTGGGAATCATGAGTATGTTTGTTAATTAATGTCCACTACCAGTTAGGGATAAAATGGGTAAATGCAAGTAGTTAGACTCACTGCCCTAGATCCCATTATTTATGACCATGTGTAACAAAATTTGTCCATTTCCTTTTCTTCCCCCTGTGTTTTAATGTCTGAAGATTGTATTTATTTACATCTTTGTTAGATAGCATGTAGTGTAGTTTTAGTTTCAGGAATAAATTTTAGTGATTCATCACGTACATTAACACCCAGTGAGGGCTCCTGGGAAGATGGCTGCGTAGGAGGATGCTGGGCTCACCACGCATCCTGCTGATCACTTAGATTCCCCCTACACCTGCCTAAATAACCCAGGAAACTGCCAGAAGACTAGCAGAATGGAGTCTCTGGAGCCAAGTGCAGACGAGAGTCCCACGGAAGAGGGTAGGAAGGGCAGAGAGGTTGTGCACGCTCCACGAACTGGTGGGAGTGAGCCGGGCGGACAGGCGGCCCGCCAGCCAAGCAGAGCCCCCGAGTTTGGCTTGCAAAAGCAGAGAGGCCAGATGAAGTGTGTTTGGACAGCAAGCAGGACTTGACATCCAGAAGGTTATAAGCTAACAGCTCTGCTCGGAGAACGGGAGGGTGGAGGACAACGGGAGAGAGTTGTTGAGCCCCGGATGACAGAGCTCAGCTTGGCGGGGAACAAAGGCTCTGCCAGCGCCATCTCCCTCGCCCATCCCCCAGCCAAAATCCCAAAGGGAACCAGTTCCTGACAGGGAACTTGCTTGTACCTCGCAAACACCCAAAGCTGTGCTTTGGTGCATCCATCCCTCTGGCGGGTCTGACTCCCTCCCGGTGCCACAGGGCCCCTCCTGAAGCGGATCTCTGAAGGAAAAGCGAGCTGAGCCTGCCCCTCCCGCCTCAATGTACTCTGCCGATCCACCCCAGCTAATATACCAGATCCCCAGCACCACAAGCCTGGCAGTGTGCAAGTAGCCCAGATTGGCCACGCCACCCCACAATGAATCCCGCCCCTAGGAGAGGGGAAGAGAAGGCACACACCAGTCTGACTGAGGCCCCAGCGGTGGGCTGGGGGCAGACATCAGTCTGACTGTGGCCCCGCCCACCAATGCGAGTTATTTAAGACAGTACAGGGAAAGTGCCCAGCAGCCCTGTACCACTCCAGGGACTATCCAAATTGACGAAATGGAAGAATTCCCCTCAGAAAAAATGTCCAGGAAATAACAACAGCTAACGAACTGATCAAAAATGATTTAAACAATATAACATAAAGTGAATTTAGAATAGTAGTCATAAAATTAATCACTGGGCTTGGAAACAGTATAAAGGACAGCAGAGAATCTCTTGCTACAGAGATCAAGGGACTAAGGAACAGCCAGAAGGAGCTAAAAAATGCTATCAACGAGATGCAAAATAAAATGGAGTCAACTATGGCTCAGATTGAAGAAGCAGAGGAGAGAATAGGTGAACTAGAAGATAAAATTATGGAAAAAGAAGAAGCTGAGAAAAAGATAAAATCCAGGAATATGAGGGGAAAATTAAAGAACAAAGTGATGCACTAAAGAGAAATAATATACGCATAATTGGTATTCCAGAGGGGGAAAAGAGAGGGAAAGTTGCTGAAGGTGTACTTGAAGAAATAATAGCTGAGAACTTCCCTGATCTGGGGAAGGAAAAAGGCATTGAAATCCAAGAGGCACAGAGAAATCCCTTCAGACATAACTTGAATCGATCTTTGAATGACATATCATAGTGAAACTGGTAAAATACAAAGATAAAGAGAAAATTCTGAAAGCAGCTAGAAATAAACGTGCTCTAACATATAAAGGGAGACCTATAAGGTTCGTGACCGATCTCTCTACTGAAACTTGGCAGGCCAGAAAGAAATAGCAGGAGATCTTCCATGTGATGAACAGAAAAAATATGCAGCCTAGAATCCTTAATCCAGCAAGACTGTCATTTAGAATAGAAGGAGAGATAAAGGTCTTCCCAAACAAACAAAAACTGAAGGAATTCATCACCACTAAACCAGCCCTACAAGAGACCCTAAGGGGGATCCTGTGAGACAAAGTACCAGAGACATAGCTACAAGCATGAAAACTATGGACATCACAATGACTATAAACCCATATCTTTCTATAATTACACTGAATGTAAATGGACTAAATGTGCCAACCAAAAGACATAGGATATCAGAATGGATAAAAAAACAAGACCCATCTATTTGCTGTCTACAAGAGACTCATTTTAGACCTGAGGATACCTTCAGATTGAGAGTGAGGGGATGGAGAACTATTTATCATGCCACTGGAAGTCAAATGAAAGCTGGAGTAGCCATACTTATATCATACAAACTACACTTTAAATTAAAGGCTGTAACAAGAGATGAAGAAGGGCATTATATAATAATCAGAGTGTCTATCCATCAGGAAGAGCTAACAATTATAAATGTCTATGTGCCGAATACGGGGGCCCCCAAATATATAAAATAATTACAAACATAAGCAACCTTTTTGATAAGAATGTGGTAAAATTCAGGGGACTTTAACACCCCACTTACAGAAATGGATAGATCACCTAGACACATGGTCAATAAAGAAACAAGGGCCCTGAATGAGACATTGGATCAGATGGACTTGACAGATATATTTAGAACTCTGCATCCCAAAGCAACAGAATATACTTTCTTCTCGAGTGCACATGGAACCTTCTCCAACATAGATCACATACTGGGTCACAAAACAGCTCTTCATAAATATACAAGAATTGAAATAATACCATGCATACTTTCAGACCACAATGCTATGAAGCTTGAAATCAACCACAGGAAAAGGTCTGGAAAACCTCCAAAAGCATGGAGGTTAAAGAACACCCTACTAAAGAATGAATGGGTCAACCAGGCAATTAGAGAAGAAATTAAAAAATATATGGAAACAAATGAAAATGAAAATACAACAATCCAAATGCATTGGGATGCAGCGAAGGCAGTCCTGAGAGGAAACTACATTGCAATCCAGGCCTATCTCAAGAAACAAGAAAAATCCCAAATACAAAATCTAACAGCACACATAAAGGAAATAGGAGCAGAACAGCAAATACACCCTAGACCCAGCAGAAGAGAAATAATAAAGATCAGAGCAGAAATAAACAATATACAATCTAAAAAAAAACTGTAGAGCAGATCAACGAAACCAAGAGTTGTTTTTTTGAAAAAATAAACAAAATTGATAAACCTCTAGCCAGCCTTCTCAAAAAGAAAAGGGAGATGACTCAAATAGATAAAATTATGAATGAAAATGGAATTATTACAACCAATCCTTCAGAGATACAAGCAATTATCAGGGAATACTATGAAAAATTATATGCCTACAAACTGGACAACCTGGAAGAAATGGACAAATTCCTAAACACCCACACACACTTCCAAAACTCAATCAGGAGGAAACAGAAAGCTTGAACAGACCAATACCAGTGAAGAAATTGAATCAGTCATCAAAAATCTCCCAACAAATAAGAGTCCAGGACCAGATGGCTTCCCAGGGGAGTTCTACCAGACGTTTAAAGCAGAGATAATACCTATCTTTCTCAAGCTATTCCAAAAAATAGAAAAGGAAGGAAAATTCCAGAGTCATTCGATGAAACCAGTATTACTTTGATTCCTAAACCAGAGACTCAGTAAAACAAGAGAACTACAGGCCAATATCCCTGATGAATATGGATGCAAAAATTCTCAGTAAGATACTAGCAAATCAAATTCAACAGCATATAAAAAGAATTATTCACCATGATCAAGTGGGATTCATTCCTGGGCTGCAGGGCTGGGTCAACATTCGCAAATCAATCAATGTGACACATCACATTAATATAAAAAAGAGAAGAACCATATGATCCTGTCAATCGATGCAGAAAAGGCCTTTGACAAAATTCAGCACCCTTTCTTAATAAAAACCCTCGAGAAAGTTGGGATAGAAGGAACATACTTAAAGATCATGAAAGCCATTTATGAAAAGCCCACAACTAACATCATCCTCAATGGGGAAAAACTGAGACCTCTTTCCCTGAGATCAGGAACAGGACAGGGATATCCACTCTCACCGCTGTTGTTTAACATAGTGTTGGAAGTTCTAGCATCAGCAATCAGACAAGAAAAGGAAATCAAAGGCATCAAAATTGGCAAAGATGAAGGTAAGCTTTCACTTTTTGCAGAAGACATGATATTATACATGGAAAATCCGATAGACTCCACCAGAAGTCTGCTAGAACTGATACTTGAATTTTGCAAAGTTGCAGGTTAGAAAATCAATGTACAGAAGTCAGTTGCATTCTTATACACTAATAATAAAGCAATAGAAAGACAAATAAAGAAACTGATCCCGTTCACAATTGCACCAAGAAGCATAAAATACCTAGGGATAAATCTAACCAAAGATATAAAAGAATTGTGTGCTGAACACTATAGAAAGCTTATGAGGGAAATTGAAGAAGATATAAGGAAATGGAAAAGCATTCTGTGCTCATGGATTGGAAGAATAAATATTGTCAAAATGTCAATACTACCCAAAGCTATATACACATTCAATACAATCCCTATCAAAATTGCACCAGCATTCTTCTGGAAACTAGAACAAGCAATCCTAAAATTCATATGGAACCACAAAAGGCCCCGAATAGCCAAAGTAATTTTGAAGAAGAAGACTAAACCAGGAGGCATCACAATCCCAGACTTTAGCCTCTACTACAAAGCTGTCATCATCAAGACAGCATGGTATTGGCACAAAAACAGACACATAGACCAATGGAATAGAAGAGAAACCCAAGAACTAGACCCACAAACATATGGCCAACTAATCTTTGACAAAGCAGGAAAGAATATCCAATGGAAAAAAGACAGTCTCTTTAACAAATGGTGCTGGGAGAACTGGACAGCAACATGCAGAAGGTTGAAACTAGACCACTTTCTCACACCATTCACAAAAATACACTCAAAATGGATAAAGGACCTGAATGTGAGACAGGAAACCATCAAAACCCTAGAGGAGAAAACAGGAAAAGACCTCTCTGATCTCAGCCGTAGAAATTTCTTACTTGACACATCCCCAAAGGCAAGGGAATTAAAGGCAAAAATGACCTACTGGGACTTTATGAAGATAAAAAGCTTCTGCACAGCAAAGGAAACAACTAACAAAAGTAAAAGGCAACCAACGGAATGGGAAAAGATATTTGCAAATGACATATCGGACAAAGGGCTAGTATCCAAAATCTATAAAGAGCTCACCAAACTCCACACCCGAAAAACAACCCAGTGAAGAAATGGGCAGAAAGCATGAATAGACACTTCTCTAAAGAAGACATCTGGATGGCCAACAGGCACATGAAAAGATACTCAACGTCTCTCCTCATCAGGGAAATAAAAATCAAAACGACACTCAGATGTCACCTCATGCGAGTCAGAGTGGCCAAAATGAACAAATCAGGAGACTATAGATGCTGGCGAGGATGTGGAGAAACGGGAACCCTCTTGCACTGTTGGTGGGAATGCAAATTGGTGCAGCCACTCTGGAAAACAGTGTGGAGGTTCCTCAAAATATTAAAAATAGACCTACCCTATGACCCAGCAATAGCACTGCTAGGAATTTACCCAAGGGATACAGGAGTGCTGATGCATAGGGGCACTTGTACCCCAATGTTTATAGCAGCACTCTCAACAATAGCCAAATTATGGAAAGAGCCTAAATGTCCATCATCTGATGAATGGATAAAGAAATTGTGGTTTATATACACAATGGAGTACTACATGGCAATGAGAAAGAATGAAATATGGCCCTTTGTAGCAACGTGTATGGAACTAGAGAGTGTGACGCTAAGTGAAATAAGCCATACAGAGAAAGACAGATACCATGTTTTCACTCTTATGTGGATCCTGAGAAACTTTACAGAAACCCATGGGGTAGGGGAAGGAAAAAAAAAAAGAGGTTACAGTGGGAGAGAGCCAAAGCATAAGAGACTCTTAAAAACAGAACAAACTGGGGGTTGATGGGGGGTGGGAGGGAGGGGAGGGTGGGTGATGGGTATTGAGGAGGGCACCTTTTGGGATGAGCACTGGGTGTTGTATGGAAACCAATTTGACAATAAATTTCATATATTGAAAAAAAAAAGAAATAAAAAAAACCCTGAAGTAGTCATAACAAATATTAATATTTTAAAAAATAATAAAGTTTTTAAAAGTAATTATTTTTCTTTTTAAAAATTTACATCCAAATTAGTTAGCATATAGTGCAACAATGATTTCAGGAGTAGATTCCTTACTTCCCCTTATCCATTTAGCCCATCCCCCCCACAACCCCTCCAGTAACCCTCTGTTCCCCACATTTATTAGCCTCTTATGCTTTGTCTCCTCCATGTTTTTATATTATTTTTGTTTTCCTTCCATTTTGTTCATCTGTTTTGTCTCTAAAGTTCTCATATGCGTGAAGTCATATGATTTTTGCCTTTCTCTAACTAATATCACTTGGCATAATACCCTCAAGTTCCATCCATGTAGTTCCAATTGGCAAGATTTCATTCTTTTGGATTGCCGAGTAATACTCCATTGTATATATATACCACATCTTCTTTTTCCATTCATCCATCGATGGACATTTGGGCTCTTTCCATAGTTTGGCTATTGTTGATAGTGCTGCTATAAATATGCAGGTGCATGTGTCCCTTCAAAACAGCACACCTGTATCCCGTGGATAAATGCTTAGCAGTGCAATTTCTGGGTCATAGGTTGGTTCTATTTTTAGTTTTTTAGGAACCTCCATAGTGTTTTCCAGAGTGGCTGCACCAGCTTGCATTGCCACCCATAATGCAAAAGAGATACTCTCTCTGCATCCTCGCCAACATCTGTTGTTGCCTGAGTTGTTAATGTTAGCCATTCTGACAAGTGTCAGGTGATATCTCATTAGGGTTTTGATTTGTATTTCCCTGTTGATGAGTGATGTGGAGCATTTTTTCATGTGTCGGTTGGCCGTCTGGATGTCTTCTTTGGAGAAGTGTCTATTCATGTCTTTTGCCCGTTTCCTCACTGGATTATTTGTTTTTTGGGTGTTGAGTTTGGTAAGTTCTTTATAGATTTTGGATACTAACCCTTTATCTGAGAGGTCATTTGCAAATATCTTCTCCCATTCTGTCAGTTGCCTTTTAGTTTTGCTGATTGTTGCCTTCACTGTGCAGAATCTTATTATTTTGATGAGGTACTAGTAGTTAATTTTTGCTTTTGTTTCCCTTGTCTCCAGGGACATGCCTGCAGGGCTGCACGTTGCTGCAGCCAAGATTAAAGATGTTTTTGCTTGCTTTCTCCTCGAGGCGTTTAATAGCCTTCTGACCTATATTGAAGTCTTTCATCCATTTTGAGTTTATTTTTGTGAATGGCGTAAGAAAGTGGTCCAAGTTTATTTTTCTGCATGTCGCTGTCCAGTTTTCCCAGCACCACTTGCTGAAGAAACTGTCTTTATTCCATGGATATTCTTTCCTGCTTTTTCAGAGATTAGGTGGTCATACATTTGTGGGTCCATTTCTGGGTTGTCTATTCTGTTCCATTGATCTGAATGTCTGTTCTTGTTTTTTTTTTTTTTTTTTGGCGTTTATTTATTACTTTTGAGAGACAGAGACAGAGCATGAGCAGGTGAGGGGCAGAGAGAGACGGGGACACAGAATCCGAAGCAGGCTCCAGACTCTGAGCTGTCAGCACATAGCCCAATGTGGGACTCGTACTCTTGAACCGCGAGATTGTGACCTGAGTCAAAATCGGATGCTTAACCGACTGATCCACCCACGTGCCCGAGTGCCTCCTGTTGTGCCAGTAACATACTGTCTGGATGATTACGACTTTGTAGTATAGCTTCAAGTCTGGGATTGTGATGCTTCCTGCTTTGGTTTTGTTTTTCAAGATTGCCTTGGCTATTCTGGGTCTTTTCTGTTCCATAAAAATTTTAGGATTATTTGTTTAGCTCTGGATTATTGTCTAGAATGCTGGTGTCACTTTGATCGGGATTGCATTGAATATGTAGATTGCTTTGGGTACTATTGGCATTTTAACAATATTTGTTCTTCCTATCCAGGGGCCTGGAATCTTCTTTCATTTTTGTCTTCTTCAATTACTTTCATAAGTCTTCTGTAGTTTTCAGTGTATAGATTTTTTGTCTCTTTGGTTAGATTTATTCCTAGGTATCTTATGGTTTCTGGTGCAACTGTAAATCAGATTGATTCCATTTCTTTTTCTGTAGCTTCATTGTTGGTGTATAGGAATGCAACCAGTTTCCCTGTGTTGATTTTATATCCTGCAACTTGCTGAATTCATGAGTCAATTCTGGCATTTTTTTGGTGGAATCTTTTGGGTTTTCTGTATAGAGTATCATGTCATCTGCGAAGAGTGAAAGTTTGACCTTATCCTGGACGATTTGGATCCCTTTTATTTCTTTGTGTTGTCTGATTGCAGAGGTTAAGACTTCCAGTACTATGTTGAATAACAGTGGCGAGAGTGGACATCCCTGTGTCGTCCCTGACCTTAGGGGAAAGCTTTCAGTTTTTCCCCATTGAAGATGATATTAGCATTGAGACGTTCATATATGGCTTTTATGATCTCGAGGTATGGTCCTTCTATCCCTACTTTTTTGAGGGTTTTTTTCAAGAAAGGATGTCGTATTTTGTCAACTGGTTTCTCTGCATCTATTGACAGGATCATATGGTTCCTGTCCTTTCTTTATTGGTGTGATTAATCACGTTAATTTTTTTCCTGATATTGAGCCAGCCCTGCATCCCAGGTATAAATCCCACTTGGTCGTGGTGAATAATTATTTTAATATTTAATGTTTCTGTCTGGCTAATATCTTGTTGAGGATTTTTGCATCCATGTTCAGGGAAATTGGTCTATATTTCTCCTTTTTAGTGTGGTCTCTGTCTTCTTTAGGAATCAAGGTAATGCTGGCTTCATGGAAAGAATTTGGAAGTTTTCCTTCCATTTCTATTGTTTTGGAACACCTTCAAGAGAATAGGTGTTAACTCTTCCTTAAATGTTTGGTAGAATTCCCCTGGAAAGCCATCTGGTCCTGGACTGTTGTCTTTTGGCAGATTTTTGGTTACTAATTCAATTTCCTTACTGGTTAGGGGTCTGTTCAAATTTTCTATTTCTTCCTGTTTCAGTTGTGGTAGTGTATATGTTTCTTGGAATTTTTCCCTTTCTTCCAGATTACCCATTTTATTGGCATATAATTGCTCATAATATTCTCTTATTACTGTTTTTATTTCTGTTTTGTTGGTTGTGATCTCTCCTCTGTCATTCTTGATTTTATTTATTTGGGTCCTTTCCTTTTTCTTTTTGATCAAACTGGATAGTGGCTTATCAATTTATTAATTCTTTCAGGGAAGCAGGTTTTAATTTCATTGATCTGTTCTACTGTATTTTTGTTTCGATAGCATTAATTTCTGTTCTAATCTTTATTATTCCCTGTCTTCTGCTGGTTTTGGGTTTTATTTGCTGTTCTTTTCCAGCTCCTTAAGGCATAAAGTTAGGTTGTGTATCTGAGATCTTTCTTCCTTCCATAGAAAGACCTGGATTGCTATATACTTTCCTTTTATGACCACCTTTGCTGCATCCCATAGGTCCTGGGTTGTGGTGTTATCCTTTTCATTGACTTCCATATACTTTTTAATTTCCTCTTTAACTTCTTGGTTAGCCCATTCATTCTTTAGTAGGATGTTCTTCAGTCTCTCATTATTTGGTACCTTTCCAAATTTTTTCTTGTGGTGTGTTTTGAGTTTCATGGTGTTGTGGTCTGAAAATATGCACGGTATAATCTCGATATTTTTGTACTTACATAGGACTGATTTGTGTCCCAGTATATGGTCTATTCTGGAGAACGTTCCATGTGCACTGGAGAAGAATGCATATTCTGTTGCTTTAGGAGGAAATGTTCTGAATATATCTGTTAAGTCCATCTGGTCCAGTGTGTCATTCAAAGCTATTGTTTTCTTGTTGATTTTTTGATGAGATGATCTATCCATTGTTGTGAGTGGGGTGTTGAAGTCCCCTACTTTTATGGTATACTTATCGATGAGTTTATTTATGTGTGTGATTAATTGATTTATATATTTGTATGCTCTCACATTTGGCGCATAAATGTTTACAATTGTTAGGTCTCCTTGGTGGATAGACCCCTTGATTATGAATGATATAATGCCATTCTGCATCTCTTGATACAGTGTTTATTTTAAAGTCTAGATTGTCTGATGTAAGTATGGCTACTCCGGCTTTCTTTTGTTGAACATTAGCATGATAGATGGTTCTCCATCCCCTTATTTTCAATCTGGAGGTGTCTTTAGATCTAAAGTAGGTCTCTTCTAAAAAGCATATAGATGGATCTTGTTTTCTTATCCATTCTGTTACCCTATGTCTTTTGATTGGGACATTGAGTCCATTGACATTTAGAATGAGTACTGAAAGATATGAATTTATTGCCAATATGATACTTGTGGAGTTGGAGTTTCTGGTGGTGTTCTCTGGTCTTTCTAATCTTTGTTGCTTTTGGTATTTATTTATACAGATATATTTTCATCTTTTCTCCCCTCAGCTAGTCCCCCTTAAAATTCCTTTCAGGGCTGGTTTACTGGTAACAAACTCGTTTAATTTTTGTTTGTATGGGAATATTTTTATCTCTCCTTCTATTTTGAATGACATCCTTGCTGGATACAGAATTCTTGGCTGCATATTTTTCTGATTTAGCACACCGAATATATCCCGCCACTCATGTCTCGCCTGCCAAGTTTCTGTGGATAGGTTTGCTGCAAACCTGATCTGTCTTCCCTTGACAGTTAGGGACTTTGTTTCTCTGTTGGTTTTATGATTCTCTTTGCCTGAGTACTTTGTCAATTTGACTATGATGTGCCTTGTTGATGTTCGGTTTTGGTTGAATCTAATGGGAGTTCTCTGTGCTTCCTGGATTTTGATGTGTGTGTCTTTGCCCAGGTTAGGAAAGTTTTCTGCTATGATTTGCTCACATAATACTTCCACTCCTATTTGTGTCTTCCACTTCTGGGACCCCTATGGTTCTCATGTTGTTCCTTTTTCATGAGTCACTGATTTCTCTAATTCTTAAGTCTTGCTCTTTTGCCTTAATTTCTCTCTTGTTTTTCTTCTTCATTATTCTCTATAAGTTTGTCCTCTATATCCCTGATTCTCTCTTCTGCCTCATCCATCCGTGCCACCGCTTCATCCATCCGTGATTGCAGCTCAGTTATAGCATTTTTCATTTCATCCTGGTTATTTTTTACTTCTTTTATCTCTACAGAAAGGGATTATAATCTATTTTTGACTGTTTTTAGCTAGTATTCTTATTATCGTGATTCTAAATTCTTGTTCAGACATCTTGCTTGTATCTGTGTTGGTTAAATCCCTGGCTGTCATTTCTTCATGGTCTTTCTTTTCGGGTGAATTCCTTCATTTTGTCATTTTAATGGGAGAAAAGGAAATAATGTCGCAAAATTGAAATAAGATAAAATTACAAAAATATTAAAATTAAAAATTAAACACACACACACACACACACACAGAGAAATCGAATAGATGATGCTAGATCCTAGGTATGTTTTTTTTCTGGGTGTTGAAAGTTCTTTGACCGATTACAGAAAAAAAAGGGAGGGAGAAAAAAGTAAATAATTTGATAATTAGAAAAAATGAATACACTGAAGTAGACTAAAATGAAATGAAGGGAGTAAAACAGAGTTTGAAAAAATATACACAAAAGTAAAGAATATAGTAGAAAAATTAAGGAAAATATTTTTAATAAAAATTAAAAATAAATGTGATTTTTTTCTTTTTATGTATTCAAGGAAAAAGAAAGGAAATGAAAAGGAGAAAAAACATAAAAAAAGGAAAAAAGGAAATCTTTTGAAAATTCAAAAAGTGAATACACTGTAGTAGACTAAAAGAAAATGATGGAAGTAAAATAGAATTTGAAAAAAAATTACATAAAAGCAATCAATATATTTAAAAATTAAATAAAATATTTTAATATAAATTGAAAGTAAAATGAAGTTTTTCTCTTTCTGCTTCCAAGAAAAATAACAGAAACGAAGATGAGAAAAAAAGAAAAAGAAAAAATAAGAAGGAAATTGTTTGGAAATTTGAAAAGGGAATACACTGAAGTAGACTAAAAACAAATGACAGAAGTAAAATAGAATTTGAAAAGAAATTACACAAATGTAAAAAATATAGTAAAAAAATTAAATAAAAATGTTTTTAATAAAATTGATAATAAAAATGAATTTTTTCTCTTTCTGCATTTGAGAAAAAGAAAAGTGTAAAAGAGAAAAAGAAAAAAAAGAAAGAAAATTGACCAGATGAACCTGCTAACAGATTGAAGCAGGACTGAAATTACTTCGTTATCCCCTAGATGTCAGTCTATGTAGCTCTTTATAGTCAATAAACTAAGCCAGGGCAGTGAGATTTGTGTTCCTGAAGAGCCATGTTGGCCCCCTTGGGGGGGGGGTGCTCCGTGTAACGGCTCCGCTCTCCACTAAAAGGCGCTTTAGGCTCCTGGGGTGGATTGTTGCAGTGCTTGTAGGTGCGAATGCACATGCGCAGGAGAGGTGAAAATGGCGCCACCCAGGTACCCAGTCTGTTCTCCCAGATCAGCAATCGTGCACCCATCTTCTGTCTTCAGCTCTCGTCCACTACCCGCTCCTTCACTCTCTGTACAGTGCCCCAGGCCGCACCTCTCTCCCAAGTTTTGTCTCAGATGGGCTGTTTTCCCCAGCCCCTTACGTCCAAAGGACTGTGGCTTTGACCTGTTCTGCCCCTCTGTGGGAGGGTCTCACCAAGCAATGGCCGAATGAGCAATGGCCGAATATTGGCTGCACCTAGGAACGCTTGCTGGACCCTGTTGTTGTTGGTGCCCCGAGACTGTGGCCAGGTGCCAGCCCGCCCCAGAAAAAGTTCGCGAGAGAGTGTAGCAGCAGCGTTTCATGGATTATGGAAAATCACAACACACGTCTGGCACCAGGCTTCACCCTAAACGACCTTGTTCCAGCACCAGCGAATGTGGCCATTTTCTGGGGTCTGCTGGGACCAGATGGCTTTGGCAGTCTCCTCCAAATGTCCTTCCAGCAGTGCAACTGCCTCTCCCGGTGTGGCCTGAGAACATCCCGGACCCCACTCTGTTCCTGGGATTCTCCCTTCCCACCAGAGCACCTCCAGGTATCGAGCTGTGGAGTTGCAGCCTTTGCACTCCCCTTGTTTACAGTCTTAGTGGAATTTACATACTCTCCTTTCTCCTTTCTCCCTTTTTAGTTTAGTCCCTGTGGCTGTTTCCAATTTTCCACGTTCTCTCCAGCTGCTTTTGGGGAGGGGTGCTTTTCCTGTATTCTCCCCCACTCCCCAGTCTCCGTCCTCTCTCTGCCTGCAAAAGCACCTCCCATCCTGCAGCTTCTTGCTCCCCAAGGTCACCTCTCCACACCACGTACTTGTTGAATTCTGTGGTTCAGGTTGTGCAGATTGCTGTGTTAATCCTCAATCAGTTTTCAAGATGTGTAGGATGATTTAGTGTTGTTCTGGCTGTATTTCATGGACACGAGACACACAAAAATCTTCCATGTTGTTCCGCCATCATCAATTCCCCCATTGACTGCCTAATCTTCAACTGAGCTTTTGAGGATATCATGCCACTCCCTTCTTGCCTGCAGGTTTCTGTGGACACTTCTGCCATAATCTTTTTTTATCTTTCCATATTCGTTAGCAAACTCTTCTGTCTTCATGCTTATAGGGTTTTTTTTAATCTGTGTATTTTGTGAATTTTACTATGTTATGTCTCAGAGTCGGCCTGCTTTTTTTTTTTTATTTTAATGGGAGTTCTCTGTGACTCATAGATGTGGACGTCTGTTTCCTTTACCATTTAGTGGAAACTTTCCACTCTAATGCATTCAGACAAAACTTCTCCCCTTTTTTCTCCCTCTCTTCTTCTTCTGGGACTCCTTTGAAAAGAATTTTATTACACTTTATGGAGTTGCTGATTCCCTAAGTATACGTTTGTGATGCAATATTTTAATTTTCCTCTTCTTTCCTGCTTCATTTCTCACAAAATTTTATCTTCCATGTCACTTACTCATTCATCTGCTTCTTTCTGCCTTGAGTTCATTATATCCAATCAGGTTCACATCTCGGTTACAGCATTTTAAAAGTTTCAGCCTGACCTGGTTTTAGGTCTTTTCCATCTGTAGTCAGGGTATCCTCTTGTCTTTTTGGCTTTCCTCAAGCACAGCTAGTATCCTTATGATAGTTTTTAAAAGTTCTGTTTCCTTATGATATGTTTTGAATTCTGTTTGAGGCTTCTTATTTATATGTGTTTTAATTATATCCCTGGCAATGTCCTTTTATGGTTTTTTCTTTTGGAATGAATTCCTCCATCACTCTGTATGTCCATGTCTCCGCTTTCTTAAGTGTTTTAGGAAAATCCTGTTATTTTTTATGCTTCTAGAGTAGTGTATTCATTGAGAAATGTTTATATACTGTTGAGGACCTGACATTCTGGAAGCATTTCTTGCATGTGCTGTGTACACTGTGCTGTCATGTATTGGCTGCTCTGTCCCTCAGGTCAGTCCTCTGCAGAGTTCTCCTTGCTTCTAGTGGGGAGTTTTTCAACTTTGTTCATAGTGTTGTGAGTTTTAACTAGGTGAGTTTGGTCTCCTTATTAAAAGAGGCTAATTCCTATTTCCCCTAGAGGTGAAGCTATGCCTCACTATATGGTCAGTAGACTTGGTGCCTGTGGGGGTATATGGTGGTCTTTGGAGGGAGGGGTGCAATGGTGGTCTGGGTTCTAGGCACTCTTTCCCTAGTAAGGAAGCACCTGAGGAAGGAAAGGTGGGTATGGCTTGGTGTCAGTGGCTCAGTATCTACTGGGGGGTGTTGTGCTGCTCACTGAATTCTGTCCATGATAATTGGTTGGAGGAAATATTGGCATCAGCTCCTTCTCTAGTCCCTGCAGTTGGAGTTTCCAGCCACCCCTGTTCAGGAAGCCCTCACACAGAGAGAACAATCTGTACTCATGGGTCCCAGGCTTCCTTCAGAACCCGGCCTTCACCCTGCCTTTGTCCAATCCATTGGCACACCTGGCAGCTCAGTGCTCTTATGTTTTATCTCAGGAGCTCTAGCTGGGTTTGAATACACCAAATTGTTGAACTCAATGTGACAGGGACCCCACTGATCCTCTGGGACAGTGTCTTGCTGTGATGTGGTTGGAGCTGGTTATCCCAGAAGGGCAGTTGCATGAACACTAGGAGCTTGGAGTTCATGATGAGGAAGAACAAGAAGGCAGCATTCAGTTAGCTGCTCTCAGCAGAGGCTCCTATGCTAATGACCAGGGCAGTGCAATGGTGCCTGTCAGCTCTCCTGCCGCATGAGAGGCAATGCCCTGTCTCCCAAATGCACTCCAAGAAGGTAACTGTCTCACCTGATATGACCCAGGGGATCCTCAAACTGCAGAAGTCCCTATGGGCCTCGGGGCTCCTTCTCCACAGGAGCACTGCTATGCCCACCAGGCTCCACCCCAGTGATGGCATGGACTTCTAAATCTTCAGTTTTTGAACTCGACATTTACAGCAGGTTGATGTGTCATGATTACCTTTATGTGTCATCTTGACTGCGTCATGGGTGTCCAGATTCACGACTGTTTCTGTGTATGTCTGTGATGAGTTTCCAGAAGAGACTGACATTTCCATCCATGGTTTCTTTCTGCCTGGGCATCACCCATTCCATCATAGTTCTGAGTAGAATCCGATGCAGAGGGAGGAAGAATTCCCTCATTTTTACTTCCCATGTGCTTGTTTGAACTGGAACATTGGTCTCCTCCTGCCCTTGTTCTTAGAGTTACATCATAGGCTCTGCAGGTTCTGAGACTAGACACTAGTTCAGAATCAGGCGAGAATTATACCACTGGTTTTCCTGGCTCCCCAACTTGTGACAGTAGATCATGGGACTTCTCAACATATTTTGTCATGGAAACCAATGTGCTTTGGGTTCTGTTGCTCAAGGGAATCCTGACTAATACATGCAGATGATTTATCTCTTGTTTAGAGGAATTGAATAAAGCTGTAGCTCATTTAAAGTCCTGAGTAGCAAAGTGCCATGAAGGAAGTGTCACGTTGTTTGATTGGGACAAGGGCTGGGTGAAGATAATGGGGAGCTGTGGGAGCTTGTGGTCCTGGCTGCACAGGGAGTGCATCTGGGACTCATGTAAATGTTCAGCTATTGTGCCTCAGGAAATCTGTAATTCGCTCATGTTGAGGGACAGGAGTAAGCAATGCAAACAACTGTGTCTTTGTGCATGTTAGGGTAGTTTTCCTATGACAACAATGATCTAATTCACACAGTTAATAGGTAAACACAGAATCCTGTGTCCAGAGAGGCTCCCTGGAGAAACTGCTGTGTGGACAGGAAGCCCCAGACCCTGAGAGGAAACCTGCCTGTAACCTCCATCTTCACCTGCTCCTGGCAACACAAAGCAGAATTGTGCATAGTGTGCGCCCCCTGGTGGTGCTGATCCCTTCCTGCAGGGAGGTTTGTGTCTGGGCTCCCAGTGAGGTCCCCTCACCCTGTCTCTTGCACAGTAATATGTGGCCTTGTCCTCGGCCCGCAGGTTGTTCATCTGCAGATACAGCGTGTTCTTGGAGTTGTCTCTGGAGATGGGGAATCGGCCCTTCATGGAGTCTGCGTAGTATGTGCTACTTCCATCATCATAAATATATGCGAGCCACTGCAGCCCCTTTCCTGGAGCCTGGCGAACCCAGCTCATTGCATATCTACTGAAGGTGAATCCAGAGGCTACACAGGTGAGTCTCAGGGACCCCCCAGGCTGCACCAGGTCTCCCCCAGACTCCACCAGCTGCACGTCCCACTGGACACCTGCAGACACAAGACATCTTGGTCAGGAAACTGTCACACATCTACTGGTCTCACTCATATCCACTCACATACTCTGTGTCTCTCGTTCACCATGAATTACCTTTTAAAAGAGCAACCAGGAACACCCAGCCAAGCACAAACTCCATGGTGAGGTGTCTGTTCTGTCCTGATCAGAGAATGGGAACACCTGGGACTCCCGGGCTGGGGCTCCTCTCCCAGCTGCAGAGTCTGGGATGGGCTGGTTTTATCAACACAGAGAGGACCCATCTGCATGTGCTCTGACATATATATCAAGCTCCAGTCTTAGATTTGATTCTTTAAAAGTGAACGACAGGGTTAGGGACGCACTTGTAGTTTAGTTTGTGTAGATGGTGCTGTGACAATATAAATAATTCCAATCAGTGAGCACAGGTATATTTGCAGGCGTGTGTGCATTTTTCCAGGTCTTTCATCAACAAAGGTCATTTTCACTCTACAAGTGTTTTACATATTTTTTGAAGTTTAATCCAAAATACTTTATTCTGTGACATTTTCACTTGTATAATTTTGTTATTTATTTTGCATGTATTTTCATGCTGGTGTGTAGAATCACAGGTGGTTTATTTTTATTTATTTTCTTTGTTCATTTTGCATCTGCTCTTTCCTCATTTAAAAAACTGGTTCTAATATTTTTTGTGGTATCTCTAGTGTTTTGTTATGTTTAAGATCATGTCATCTGCAAACAAGTAATTTTCCTTCCTCCTTACTGATTTAAATGTCTTTTATTTTTTTTATTCCCTATTTTTTTCTAGTTACGTCTTCCAGTTGTAGGAGAAGAAAGCTTTTCCCTTCTTTTCTTCTGGGATTTAGCCAGTGTAAGGATTCAATTGACATAAGACATATCTACAGGAGAGAATAAATTTCATTTTGTAAGTGCATGGCCTTCCTAATGATATGACACCCAGAGAAAGGACAAAGCAGGTGGCACTTGTGATTTTCAGACAACAAAACATTGGATTTGGCAAGAGTTAAGTTTGGGGTATTATGTTAGTCACCAAGTAAGTAGGTTTGTTTGCATAGCCTTCTTGTCCCTGTGTTCCTTATTCTGGTGCTAACGATGGTTCTTCCCTCTTGGTATATGGAAGGGAGATTTATATCCTTCTGTCAAGGGACGATGGAGAGGCTGAGTGTACTTGCACTATTTCTCAAGTGACTTTCATCCAAATAAGCAGTGTGACAAGATGACATAGTTTGAGGTGGCATGTGTATTCTTCACGTTATCATGGGGAATACTTATGTTAGGGGTGACCATCATTGCCTGGCTCCTGATTTGACAGGAAAGCCTTCAGCATTTTACCGTTCAATATGCTGTCAGGTGTGGGCTTTTCATAGTGGCCATGATCATGTGGAGGTAATTTCCTTCAGTTCCTTTTTAATTGGGTTCTTTTTAAATGATGAACATGTGTTGAATTTTGTCTAATGTTTTTTTGAATCAATTAATGATGGCTTTGATTCAATCATTCCCTCTGTTAATGGAGGACATCACATTTATGCAACTGTGTATGATGAAGGATCCTTGCATCCCTGGAGTGAATCACCCTGGATTATGTTGTATGATCCTCTCAATGTTCTGTTGAATTCAGTATGCTCAGATTTTGTGAAGGAATTTTGCATGTATGTTCATTTGAGATAGTGACCTGTAGTTTCCCTTCTTGTGGTGTCTTTCTTTGGCTTTGGTGTGAGAGCAATGCTGTCCTCACAAATTGCATTTGGGAGTGCTATTTTTTTATCAGTGTTTTGTAATAGTTTGAGAAATATTGGCATTTATTCCTCTTTAAATACTTAGTAGAAGTTTTAATAAAGCTATGGACTCCTATGCAGATTATTTGGAGGGTGAGGTTTTAGCTAGAGAAATCTTATTAATTTGTCTTTTGTTCATTTTGTAATTTTCCATGAAAGAGTCTTGGTGGACTACATTATGGCATAAAATGTGTAATTTGTTCCTGGTGATCTAATTGTTGGCCTATAGGTATCTAAGTTTTTCTTTAATGATCCTTTTCATGTCTTTAGTTCAGTTATGTCTCCTCTTTCAATTCTGATTGCATTTGTTTGAGTCTTCCCTATTTCCCCAGGCTACCTATTTGTTTCAAATTTAGTTACTTTTCCAAATACAAATTTTTATGTAATTGATTTGTTTTCTGTATTTGTGATAATCTCTATTTTCTGTCTGCTTTATCTTTTTATGTTATTTTTATGTTTATCTTGTTATGTCAATAAAAATGCCAATGAGTTTTTTTAAGGAATCTGAAAAATATGCTAATTCCTATGAAACCACACAACACATGGAAGCAACAAAACAATCATGAAGCGGAGAGAACGTGGAGACATCACATTTCTCTCTTTCTAAATATATTGCAGAGGTACATTAACCACAACAGTGTGCTGCTGGCATCAAATGAGACACTTAGACCAGTGAAGCTCATTACGGAGCCCAGAGGTAGACGTTTGCAAATGCAGTCAGCAAATCCTCCACGAGATTTCCAACAATGTGCAGTGGGGATAGGATAGTGTCTCTTAAACATGGTGTTGACTAGGGGCACCCATGTGGCTCGGTTGGTTAAGTATCCAACTTCCACTCAGGTCATGATCTCATGGTTTGTGGGTTTGAGCCTCACATCAGGCTCCTGCTGACAGCTCAGAGCCTGGATTCTGTTTCTGCCTCTATCTCTGTGCCTCCCTACTCATGATGTGTCTCCCTCAAAAACAGAGTAAAAATTAAAAAATAGTATTGATATATACATGCAAAATAATGACATTTGGCCATAATCTTGTTTCATACATATATGTCGATACAAAAAAATCTCAAAATGGATGAAGGATTAAGAAGAACACTTGAACCTAAATGCCTTCAAAGAAAACACGATAGACAAACGTCATGACATTCACTTGACAATGATTGATTTGATATAAAAGCAAAGTCACAGAGAACAAAGCAGACAAGGGGGACTGTATCATAGTAGAAAAGGAGCAAGCAAATATTTGCAGAGCTAGAAGGCACTCTGTGGAAGGGTAGACATTACACTAAAAATACTGAAAAGGAGTTAATATCCAAAATGCAGGAGGGACAATAAGGTGTTCTCATTTCCCTGCCATCAGACCACACCTCAAGCTTTCCCCTTTCCCTAATGGAGACCCACCTCCATTCAAAGTGCTCCTCAGAGGATGAGTCTTAAAGATGTGCCCACTAGTGTCTGGGCCTCATATGCACACGAGGATGGAATGTGTTTAGTGCTTAGCTTGTGCTCTAGGGACCTGGGAAAAGGACTGGCACCTGCCACAAGTAGCCACATGCCCTGTCTTGCTGCAGAGGGAGAACCTGACCCTGTGAAAGACTCTGTTACCACAGGATGTTCTTGCTTTACCTCCTCACCATGTAACACCCCAATCTTGTGAGTAAAGAAAGAACATAATTGATTCAGATGGCAATCAAAGCTACTGATTTGTACAATGTAGGAGCCATAAAGTCTTTTGTCACAAATTCCACATCCCCCAACCTCTGTCCCTAACTGAGCTGGCATTCATGCCTCAATCCCTGGTGATGAAGATGCATTACTGGAATGAACATTTGCTCAACTTTCTTAACAATGCCAGTGCACCCTGACTTATACTTTCTCTTTGTGTATATGCTTGGGGAAGCCAACGAAATCGGGCTCAATATTTGTCCAAGTTCTTGAAGCCAACTTACATTCTGTACCTGCACCCAAGCCTGCACTCTTGTTCAGTATGTCAGTGTCTGTCATTCCATTGCCAAAGAGGCAGGGAGCCCTTGCAGACGCCCCCACCCTCCTAAAGCACCAGCCAGACAGGACCATACACCCTCCTGTCTTGTTGATGTCCATGGTTGCAAACAGCTACTACCAACTAGAAGTATGTCACCATGCTTCAAATCTCCCCACAACGTGTCTTGTCAGTTTTTCGCATCCCTCTCACCAGTACAAAAATGCAGTTGCATAAACTTCTAAGGAAACCTGGCTATTGCTTCCTAAAGCACCCTAACTTCACTGACCTTGCTGTATCTATATGAGCCTCTCACCCCTACCTGATGCTGCCACAGATTCCTTTTCATGGCTGTCAGAGGCATTAACCTACTTTAAAGCATTAATATTAGCTCTGTGCACACCCCGAACTCTCAGCTGAATATCAGTAACATGTTTCACCTCTCATTCCATGGAATTCAGCGGCTGCAGGTATCCTGTGACAACCTGTGCCTCTCGATATGTCCTATAACTTTCTTCTCATGAAAATTAGACCTTGGGCCATCAGGCACCACTGCATGCTTGCACCCCCACAGCTGCTGTCTGGATACATTAAGATCTCTGCTCACCTCTATGTTCCTTTCTGACAAATTTGTAATTCCCAGGCCCACCACCTACCTACCAGCTGGCCACTGACCAACCCCTCCATCATCTTGTGTCATGTTAACACTTTAAATCCCACTATCCCGCTCCCCTCCCTAAAAATGGAGACACAGGGCTCCTGGGTGGCTCAGTTGGTGGGCCTCCTACTTAAGCTCAGGTCATGATTTCGTGGTTTGTGAGTTTGAGCCCTGCATCTGGCTCTGTGCTGTCAGCTCAGAGCCTGGAGCCTGCTTCAGATTCTGTGTCCTCCTCTCTCTCCACTCCTCCCCCACTCACACTCTGTCTTTCTCTCAAAAATAAATAAACATTAAAAAAATTTAAAAGGGGAGACCCTACTTCATTCCACACAATTGCCCTCAGCTACATAAATGATTTCTGGGATATCTGGTGGTCAACCCTGACTTCTATTTAAAAATTTTTTTTCTTTAACATTTATTTCTTATTGAGAGACAGAGAGACACAGAGCGTGAGCAGGGGAGGGGTGGAGAGAGGGGGAGACATAGAATCTGAAGTAGGCTCCAGGCTCTGAGCTGTCAGTACAGAGCCCGATGCAGAGCTTGAACTCACAAACTGCGAGATCCTGACCTGAGCCGTAGTCCATAGTTTAACCAACTGAGCCACCCAGGTGCCCCACCCTGACTTCTATTTTGTGATGGCTTCTGTATGTGGGGAAACATAGGAACCACTCAGGCCAGTGTCCCTACTAGAAGTACTCCAGGCGTCCTCTCTGCCTGCTGTAAAATCAGTCTAAGCCACTGCGCTCCCAGGTTTTCCCAAGCTTGCACATCTGCAAAGGGAATGACTGCCACTATTCACAGCCATTCCAGACATACCCTGGAGTCTTCAGGGCTGTTGGCACCCTCTGGAAATCCCACAGCTCCTAACCCCCATGAGTACCAGAGGACATTTTTCCAGCAGACATGTAATTGCTGCCTTATTGCACGCAACTGATCTTACTGCTAAAATTGCTAACAGTCACTCTCCAGCCCAAACTGTGAGGAGACTGATGCTATCTGTCCAGCGACTGACAGAGCTCACAAGGCTGTCAAATACACAGCAAAGAACACAGGCCCTGTCCTTTCCCTCACTATAGAAGCCTGTCTTTTTCCCTGACTTGGACTATTGTTTATCATGTAAGTTCCTCACAACGTGAAAAAGACAGGTGGACAGATAGTGATCAGATGGGGTGTACATTGGGGTTGAGTGGGCCTGCTGAGGCCACGTTCTTCTCTCCTTTGGTCTTGCACTAACCCCAACAGATGGGATAATTAAGAAAGTGAGAGACAGCGGGTTCTACCCAGGCATCCACTAAACCTCTGACTAAATTATTTCCCAGGGCACTACTTGTAAATCTCTCCAAGTTCCGTATAATATCTGCAGGCCTCAGGGAGTCCCTCTAGCCCTTCCCTGCCCACTGGGGCTCTCCAGATGGATTTGACAAATTAGCTTCCTCTTTGGATAATGGCTGCATGTTTGGTGGATGGACTGATGCTGTCTGACTAGACATGCCAATGCCACGACCCTGGTAAAGAATGTGATGCCTGAAATGGTCCCTGGTTTTGCCATTCCATTATGGATTGAGCCAGACCAAGGAACTCACTTCAGCACATAGACGAACTACCTACTTGGAAATACATGGGAGTGATAATTAGAATTTCATACCCCACATCATCCTTAATCATCACAGAAGAGGACGATGAGGATATGTGGATTAGGGAAACAGATATGGAACATGAAAAACTAGACACAAAATTCCTTCAGGAAAAATCCATCTGCAAACTCTCCTGGAACTTCTAGAATCATTTTCCTTGGCTCTTAATGAGATTTGGAATGCCCCAGATAGCAGGCAGGGACTGAGCCCCTTTGCAACAGTATTTTCGAAAGGAATCCTTAACACTTTCTTTACTGATTGAGTGAACTTTATGATAACTGCTATGACCAAGTTGATGCCATGCATAGCCATGTCCAAGAAGTAACTGGTACACTTGGGTCATATCATCCACAGACAATAAGAACATGGCCTCTGCCACTGACTAGCCTTACCACCCTTTCTACAGAATATGGAAGGCTCATCAGGTCTTCAGAGAGCACCAGTGCCACCTCACTGGGAAGCACCTTATGACGAACTGCTAACCGAATACACTGCCATCAAAATTAGGGAAAGATGCCTCTGGATTCATGCAAGCTGCACAAAATAGTTCCAGAAAATGCCATCGTCAAGACCCTGGATGGCCATCCCCACGACGACCATAGGTAAGGATTCCCAGAGCCAATTCCCAGGCTCCAGAAGCACATGGGATCACATAGTAGGTCACAGTTCAAGAAACTGCATTTCTACCTAGTTTCATTTTCTGGCTTTCTCCTGTCAGGAAAAACAAACTTTTTAAAATTGAACCTGCCCTTTCCCCCACTATTAAAAGACTGACTACATTTCCTGCTCTCCCTCTGAACCTCTACAACTGTCTGTCTTCAGAATGCATCTGCCCCATTCACCTGTGTAGTTATCTCAGCAGGTCAGACACAGACCCTTACACCAGTTTTCCAAGTCCCGTCTACAGTAAATAATCAGTCTGATTGTCAATTGTTTTGACATCAGGATAGCAAGTAAGCCCCCAAAGTAGTGTTATTTCCTGCCAATGCAAGCAGGTGAATGCACCATGTGGATGGACATATGGAAGGGTGTGGTATCCACAACCAGCACGACAATGTCACTCTGCCTTTCCTTCCACTGCATTGATTGGGACCACAACTTTGATGGAAGATTCGGGATGGTCCTTTGCTCAGGTGAAGTATTGGGAGTGAATATTTCCCTTTGTATGAAGATAGTCATGGTGCTGGCTTCTCACTCTTGGTGACATAGCAAGGCAACCTGGTGCCAGATGGTCACTAGGTGCTCCAGGGTAACCCCCATGGCACAAACACTTTCAAGATCCCAAAATGTTTCATTGGCACTCAGACCATCTGTGCATCAAGTGGCATAGCTCAGCCACTTCCAGGTAAGGCTGCCTAACAGCACAAGTCATATGAAAGTAGGCCGAAAATCTGGAGTAGCTCAGTCAGGTGACAAAACCCACCTTATAGCTGCTGACGGACTGCTGATCCCATGTCTCACAAACTTTCAGGAATGCATGATAATTGACCAGTGACAGTGACCCTCAATTGCCCAGACCAGTGGGAACTCATGACAGGCTCTACATGAGCTGGTCAGCCTAACATCTTGGCACTGTTTGGGCTGTTAGGAATTCCCAAGACAGCTGGGTAGAGATGTACATGTTGAGAGCAGACTGTGGCTGGGACTCCTTGCTCATCGATGCTGAATGGGACATACTGGCTAGCTCAGTCATGCCAAAGTCTCCTCTGTGTCGCTTTAGATACCCTGAATTGCCTAGACAGTCTTGGGAACGTGAGCCATCTTATGAACAGCTGGGAATTTACATTTCAGTTGTCAACTGTAAAGCGCCACCTGTTAGGAGGGGGCTTTAATGCCTGTCAAATAGGCAGACTGAAAGGAGAAACGGCATGTTTAATGACCCCTCCTCTTCAGTAAATATTGATTATGGGCTGCAATTACTCAGTCCTCTATTGAACACAATATTGATGTATATATACTGTCTTATTTGGGTGTGTGTGTGTGGGGGGTGTGGTTTGCAGTCCTACAGACTCCTGATATTAGCTCCCCCTGAGGAAGTCCAGGCACTGGGTTTGTTCCCACTGGCCTTGATGGCATGTGAGGGCATCCACACCATTAACAAAACAATGCAGGGTCAAAGGGGCCACCATTGCTAAAAGAGATTCAGTAAATATTCTTCCAATAGTGACATCAAAGGGATGTTGAGACCCTTCTACTATACCTCCCTTTACCTCATAAGCTAAAGGGCACCACACTTATATTTGGAGGGGTTCCTGGGAAGCAATATACCTTGGCTTCAGGGTCAATAAGAGAAATAAAGTGTTGTCTATGTCTGTGTCCTACAGGGTAATTACAGAATATACAGGCAGTGTTCCCAGGAGTAAGGACATGCTCCACAAACCGCCGGGTCCCTAGGCAGGGGCCTTGGCATCTTCCCACCTACTGGGATCCCAGCTCCACCGTACCAGGGCTGTCATGTCCAGAGAAGTGATGGCACCCACCCAAAGGGTAGGAACAGCATTCGCTTAAAGATCCCAAAGAGTCTGATCAAAGTTTCTGACTTGTGTTTGGGCTGTCATGAGATTACATTAGGGACCCCGCTTCTCAGAGCTGCCCATAAAGAGAAGTGTGGGCATCATCTCCAGAGCAAGAGAGCTGGGTTGAAGTGCCACCCCTTGAATGCGGCAGAAAAGAGGCCCCCAAGCTCCATATGCCGCTGGGACACTCCTGTGGCCTCCTATCTTTGGAGGTGGTGAGCCATCAGCCTTTGCAGCAAAGAAGTCTTGGGCTTCTTGAAAATTCTCCTTTTCACATTTGACTATGGCATACATGCTAATGCCTGCTACACTAAAGCTGGTATTTCCATGAATTGTATTGGCACAAGGCTTAATCAGAGTGGTCTTTCAAGAATAACTCCTTAGATTCTGTTGTCAAGTGCCTCTCCTCCAGGTTGGAAATGGACAAGGGCTCATGGGTGCATGACATAAGGCAAAAAAAAAAAAAAAAAAAAAAAAAAAGAACCACACCCATTGAATTGTCCCCATTGTATCTTAGAGTTGGATTGCGTCACCTGGGCTTGACCTCTCCCAGTGGGCCTGTGCTGTCATGCCACAAAAATCCATGTACTGGGAATCAGAACTTCTTTCTTCCTAACTCTGTGGGCTCTGGGGCCCTGGGAAGCCTCTTCCTCAGAGCCTTCCCCTTTTATTTGGTCTGTGTCTCCTGACCTGTGCCCTGGTGTGATTGTCATAAGCACTTGATACAGTGAAAAGACTGAAAGCTCCACATGTTGTCTGTAAGTAAACAGGCTGTTGATACCTTGAGCTTTTCAGTGATTTATGAATCTGGGGCACTTGGACCAATCCAGACATCTGCAGCATATCAAGTGCTTAAAACAACAGCTTGGAGCCAATTATGAAGACCCACAAGAACCAATCAATGTCCTTGTCTCCCTCCCTTTGGACAAATGATTCCAGGAAGCCTTGCATGTCCATGATTGTATAGTGCCTGTCAACATTTCTGTCTCTCACGCTGGTCCTTGGACATGTTGGTGTAGTGGATCATGACAGGGAAAATTTGGGATAGAAATTAGCTCTTCCCAGACTCGTGTTCTGTGGCCTCCCACACTGAGGTGTCCCACTCAACACCTGACAGGTGGGGAGCCATTGGTCACAGCAGCGAGGATTTCAGCAACTAGGGGGAGCTTGCCTTGGCCAAGACCTCCACCCTGGGTGCCATGATGCTTCTTGTAGATTTGCCTCCATCACTAGCTAGGGCTGGCTAATCAGACACAACACCATTGTGCTGGCCACAACACAGTAGACACAGTAGCGGGTGTCTTCTTTGACACTAATCTAGGAACACTGTCCTCGGTGTCCACCTCCTTTGGAGGTGAATAGGAAATACACACCTCTGGAACCCCAGACTGGTGCCTGCTTGTTGGTCTCTGCAGGGAGTCTGACCTATTATGGCTCTGATAACTTATGATGGGAGTTTCTGGCAAAACCTGGCATCAGCCCAAAGACAGCTACAGACCACCAGCAAACACTAGCTCCTTCCCAGAACAGCTGAGATGTGGGGGTGAGGAATGAGTGAGCCATTCTCAGTACTAACGCATTGTTGGAAGTCACCACCTAGGCCCCCAATCCCATCCTTGGGGACAAATGTGTTGGGGACCCCAGCTGTTGTACAGAATTAAGAACATGTAGACTGTGTCCTGCTGAAGGAAGAGGCAAGAGCCATTGCTCAGGGGGTGGACAGGTGGCTCCCTAGGCATCTGAGCTCTTGCTTTGGGTACATGAGATGCACGGGGCCCTGCTGAATCAAGGTGGAGTTTCAGTGAACCCCCAACAAAGGAAATGGAGGCACAGGATTTATGACTTATAGAGCCCAGAACAAGGGGGCATAAGGACCAAGGGAAGGACAGGTCTCCATCCCACATTCCCAGTGATAAGGACATAGAAAACAGAGTAGCATGTACCTGACTACTTGAGAGTAGATGGGTCTGAAGTCTCTAGTTTTCACAGGCTCACCTCTGTGTGGTTATTCTAGAAGGCACTCGGAAAACCAAAGTTGGAATCCTAGGCAGATCCTTATCTAAGGTTAAACTCATTGAAAAGTAGGCAAGAGAAAGAGAGCAGGGATTCACATTCACCAGGCTCCCTCTGGATGACAGAGTCATTCATAAGTACTTGTGCCTACCTTTCTGATTCATTTCACTTGGTGCTCCTTTAAACCTCATGGTCTCAGTCTCCCACGTTTGGAAATTTGCTCTCCAGGGAGGCACAGCTTGTGCTAGGTGGAACCTAATGCCAGTCCCCATTCCCTCACAGCCCACAGACATCCCAGTGTGGGACAGGCAGTGTGGGTGGGTGATAGCCCACCAACACCCTGAACCCACGTTGGGACTGGGGGAAGACAGATTACCTGGAGAATGAGAAATGTTAAGTGTGCAAGAGCACAGTTTTGGAGAAAACTCATGAATTTGTCCCTAAAAGAGCTTGTGTCAACTTCTCTTAATTCTGGAAGCATATACCTCAGTTCAAGACACAGATGCTGACTCAGGTCCTCTGAAAATAATCTCAGGCTATGTTTGGACTCTTGGAAGCTTTGACATACACATAGAGCGCACAACCATGCAGTTTTTAAGTTTTATTTCAGAGTTTTCATCAGTGACCCATGAGAAACCTGTGTCAGATCTGTGATGTGCCTGTGGATCCCTGTGTCTCTCACAGACCCTGGAAACATGGATGTCAGCTGTGCTGCCTCATTACTGTATTTTCACAGAGGCACCAGGTGATTTGATTATAGTTGTTCAGGGGTCTGGAGGCTGAATTATGGGTTGTCTTCACCAACAATCGCTCTCTTAACTTTCTTGGTGTTGATAATTCTGACATTTGTGGCAACACCACAAGGAATGCAGCTATTATGGCTTAAACGGGACCAAAAACCACTCTGAGATATACCAGGGATTCAGGACTTTGCCTGACTGGCCGCATTCTTCTTGGAGGTGTCCACTGTCTTTGCTCCCACCAGTGCCTCATCCAGTGCACCATGGCGGATCCCAACCTATGTGGCAGTGGCAGTTCCTGTTATGGTTGCACATCCCTCTGTGACTGTGAATGTGACGGTGACATTTCTCCGGGATACAGTCATAATTCAGCTGAGCCACACTGCCATTGCAGTAGGTATCCTGACAGAACTTTCCAGGAGCACAGGAGGTACCAGTTCTCACATGACCAATCTCAGTTGTTCCTGTGCTACAATGTGAATCCAGCCCCAAACACCAGAACCCTGGATCTCAGACAGATGGAATACAACATGCTCTTGCAGCTGAGGGAGATGTGTGACATTACTACACTGCAGCCTTCCACATGGCACGTCTGTGTGGGAACAGGTTCAGCGTTGAATTCCCCGTTGTCTTCTGTAGTGTCCATGTCGGCTGCCTTTGTGATTTATGGTATAGCAGACATCTTCACCTTTCCCAGAATTTCTGCCAAAGTTTCTTGGCAGTGCAAAGTGCACTCAGTGCAGTTTCCATGATAGCAGCACGCCTCTTCAGTGCACGGGGTACCATGTTACATATGGAAGTCATCAGGGCACGACAAGGACACCCCACGGCAGGACTCTGGAGGATCAAATATATTTTTGATTGGTATGCTGAGTGTCCAAGCAGTGGAGTTGGGGCAGTCTGTATAGCATCTGCCTATATTCCATTTGTTGCCATGGGTTAAAATACAATCACTCATACAGCATAGATTGCTGTAGCACTGCTCTAAGGAGTTGCAGTCACAATTCTTGCCTGGGTCAGCTATGTAGTTTCCAAAATGATTGTGGGTCAGGCTTTTATTTCAATGCACCATTTAGATTTGAAGAGGCACTTGCCTAATCTGCCCCTGATTTTGTGCTGCATATGAATGAAAGAACACTTACTGAAAACTTCCATTATACCAGTTAATTGGGTCCTAATGCAGTTGGATCTTTTCTGGCAAGCATATTCATCAGTGTCAACCCACAAACCAATATATTTTGCAATCTGAAATGTTGCTATGACAGACAAGAGTAAATAATATCTGCCTAAATAACCCATCATGATAGGGCTTTGTGGATGGCATATACTGCATACAGCTGGACTGAAATTAACTTCATGGGATCCATCTCAAATCGCAATTAAGTATGAATTTGGTTTAAGAATTCGAAAACCCTTGGACTCATAGAATCGAAAAAAAAGGACTCTGGTGCAACACATATTTGCCCACGTTAGCTGGATCTCTCTCATTATAACTTATGAAACCAATATAGTAACTTACATCAATCCCATGAAACAATGAGTCAATTAAGCTAATTAGCCTTATTAGGAATTGGGCACATTTTGACACATGGTTGGACACACTATATATTGTTTTGGAACTGAGAGCAAAATTCCGTGATGGGATGACTACAACTTAGTAGAGATCCTGAGCACTGCACTGGCATTTTCTTGAGGAACAGGGTGTTCCCTATCCTCCTTATATTCCAGGTTATAAGTAGGTCCCATTGCATTGGTGTCTGCCACTCTCTGAGAAAAAAATGTGTTCAAATGTTGCGAATCACTGAGGTGTCTGATTTCATAGGCAATGCCATCCAACTTCACGATACCTTTAAGGCCCTGATAGCACATGCCCATGGTAACCATGGAAAGAGGAATCTTCTCCAGATAGCTGAGGTAGTAACAGTCTGGAGGCATGGATGTGTAACCCATCTGCAAGTCTCTCTGATCATCCTGAGTCATCATCAGCAGATGATGTATGGACCAAAATGATGTATTTATGAACCAAAATGATGATGTATGGACCAAAAGAGTTTCTTGTGCTGCATGTGGATAGTGGCATGAGGGGCATCCTTGAGAACCCTGGACAGGAGATAGCACTGCCCAGAGTGCAAACTTCAAGAGGGACGCCCTCAGCGTGATCTGGCCCTCTGCCAGCCTCATGCCCCTGCTCAGGGACATCTGCCAGTGAGAGTGGATAAATGGAGGATCCTCAGCAAAGTGACGTCTAGGCCATCTGACAGAACAGACTGCTGAGCCAGGTGGCCAGCACCCTGCACCTGGAAGCCACTTGTGGGGTTAGGTAACAGTCCCAGGGTGTGGCATTGGGTGACCCTACACAACAGTTCAGCTGGGGTGGATGTGGAAGCAGCAGATGGGCCAGTTCAAGAGTGCTCACATGGGCATAGTGGGGACTTGGACCCAGAGACATGGCTCTATTCAACACATTCCATCTTTCCTCCGCTACTTGGATATGGGATATGCAATTTTAACATCCTGAACTTCTCTATCAATTCCATGTCCTGTGGTATGTCTGGGTCACTTTCTATCGATGACTACCTTTCCTCATTATGGAGACTGATGCTTCCTACTTTCTTGATATGTGGAGGTGGACATTGTCAATTTTACCTTTATTGGTGATGAAAAAAATAGCTTTGTCGTTTTTCATGTCATTCTGGTTAAATATTAGTTTTTAAGCAAATTGTTTCTTTTGGTTTTTGCTTTGAAGCTTCCTCTGAGTTTACTGAGGAAAACATTTCCCAGTATTCTATGTCATGATTGGTGAAGTACAAGGTTGTATTTTAGTATTTTCTTATGCCAGCTGGGGAGAACAGAAAGTACTGCTGACCATGTGTGAGCCCCAGGGGTTTTCCACTCTAATCCCTTGTTGGGGTTCTTTCCTGGCCTCTGGCAGTCTCCTCCCACGCATGTGTGGTTCCCTCGTCAGCTGGAGATGCCAGGGAGTGGAGGTAACTTTGGTAGCATGCACCATGGAGTCTGCACATGATCAAAAGACGTTATCAACCATGGCACTCCCTTGTTTGATTAAGTATGCTCTGCTCCTTTAAAACCCCTTGCGTCAGGGAGAAACCCTCAGAGATGGCTTTTGGACAGGATTATGCATTCTCACCACTGGCTGGCCTTCTGAATGAAGCTCAAATTCCTTTCCCACCAAAAGTAAAACTTTGAACATTGACCTTTTCAGCAACAGGAAGCTGTTATTTATTGATAACAATAAAACAGAGAGTGGAGTGGCATTTGCCAGGGGCTGGCAGCAAGGGACAATGAGGGTTAGATATCAAGGGGTGTGATTTTCTGTTATGCAAGACGACTAAGTTCTAGAGGTCTTCTCCACAACGTTACACCTGTAGTTAACAATACTCTACTGTACGGTTAACATTTAGGGAAGAGGGTGGATCTCAGTTTCAGTGAGAACTTACCACAATACACGAATTTTGCTCCTCACTTAAAGTATGCATGGACACACACTCTGTACAGGTAAGTGGAAATAATTTTTAAAAATTTACATATTTGGATCCTAACCCTGAGGATATGCCATTTAAAAATATCTTCTTCCATTCCATAGGTTGCCTTTTAGTTTTGTTTATTGTTTCCTTCACTGTGCAGAAGATTGCTATTTTGAGGTACTCCCAATAGTTCATATATGTATGTATGTGATTACCTTGTAATATTTTTAATTTAAATTCAAGTGTGTTAAACATACAGTGTAGTATTGATTTCAGGTGTAGAGTTTTGTGATTCATCACGTACATATAGCACCCAGTTCTCATCTCAACAAGTGCCCTCCTTAATGCCCATCTCCCTTTCAGCCCACCTTCCCCACTTCCCCTCGGTTTGTTCTTTGTATTTAAGCATATCTTCCGGTTTCCTCCCTCTCTGTTTTTATCTTATTTTATTTTTCCTTCCCGTATGTTGTGTTTCTTATATTCCATATATGAGTGAAATCATATGATATTTGACTTTTTCTTACTGACTTATTTCATTTAGGTTAATACTTTGTTGTTCCACCCACATTGTTGTAAATGGCAAGATTTCATTCTTTTTGATGCTTGAGTAATATTCCATTGTATATATTTACCACATCTTCTTTATGCGTTCGTCCCTTGATGGATATTTGGTCTCTTCCACAATTTGCTTATTGTTGATAGGGCTGCTATAAACATTGGGGTGCCTGTGCCCCTTCGAATCAGCATTTTGGTATCCTTTGGATAAATTCCTAGTAAAGCAATTGCTCAATCACAGGATAGTTCTATTTTTAATTTTTTTGAGGAATCTCCACACTATTTTCCAGAATGGCTGCACCAGTTTGCATTCCCACCATGTTAATTTTAGCCATCCTGACAGGTGTGAGGTGTTATCTCAGTGTGGTTTCGATTTATGTTTCCCTGATGAGAAGTGACAATGAGCCTCATTACACGTGTCTTATCGCCATCTGAAAGTCTTTGAAAAATGTCTATTCATGTCTTCTGACCATTTCTTCACCAGATTATTTGTATTTTTGAGTGTCGAGTTTGATAAGTTCTTTATAGATTTAGCATACTAAGCCTTTATCTGATATGCCATTTGCAAATATCATCTCCTATTTTGTCAGTTGCCTTTTAGTTTTATTGATTGTTTCTTTGCTCTGCAGAAGCTTTTTATCTTCATGAGGTCCCAATAGTTCATTTTTGCTTTTGTTTCCCTTGCGTCTGAGACGTGTCTAGTAAGAAGTTGCTCCAACCGTGGTCAAAGAGGTTGGTGCCTGTGTTTTCCTCTAGGATTTTGATGGTTTCCTGTCTCATATTTAGGTCTTTCATCCATTTTGAATTTGTTTTTGTGTATATTGTAAGAAAGTGGTCCAGTTCCATTAGAATTTCATGTTGCTGTCCAGTTTTCCCAACACCATTTGTTGACGGGACTGTCATTTTTCCATTTGATACTGTTTCCTGCTTTGTCGAAGATTAGTTGACCATATTGTTATGTGTCCATTTATGGGTTTTCTACTCTGTTCCATTAATCTATGTGTCTCTTTTTGTGCCAGGAGCATACTGTCTTGATGACTACAGCATTGTAATATAGCTTGAAATCCAGAATTGTGATGCCTCCATTTTTTTTTTTTTTCTTTTTCAGGATCGCTTTGGATGTTCAGGGTCTTTTGTGGTTCCATGATAATTTTAGAATTATTTGTTTAAGCTCTGTGAAGAATGCTTGTATTATTTGACAGGGATATTTGCATTGAATGTCGAGATTGCTTTGGTTAGTATCAACATTTTAACAATGTTTTTTGTTTTAATCCATGTGCATGGAATATTTTTCCATTTCTTTGTGTCTTCTTCAATTTCTTCCATAAATGTCCCATGTTTCAGAGTAAGGCTCTTTTAACTCTTTAATGAAGTTTATTTCTAGGTATCTTATGGTTTTTGGTGTAATTGTAAATGGGATCATTCCTTGATTTCTCTTTCTCCTGCTTCATTACTGGTGTATCGAAATGCACACATTTCTGTATGTTGATTTTGTATGCTGCAGCTTTAATGGTTTATTGTATCAGGACTAGCCAGTTTTTGTTGGTGGAGTTTTTCAGGATTTCTATGTATAGTATAAAATTCAACTCCAAAACTGAATAATCCTATTAAAAAATGAGCAGAAGGCATGAATAGACTTTCCAACATGCAACATACAGATGGTCAATAAACGCATGAAAAAATGGTCAACATCACTCATCATCTGGGAAATATAAATCAAAACTACAACGAAATAGCAACTCACTCCTGTCAGAATGACTAAACTCAACTACACAAGAAACAACAGGTGTTGGTGAGGATACAGAGAAAGAGGAACGCTTTTGCACTGCTTGTGGGAATGGAAACTGGTGCAGCTTGTCTGGAAAACAGTATGGGCATTCCTCAAAATGCTAAAAATATAACTACCTTATGACTGATCAATTGAACTAGTAGGTATTTACCGAAAGGATACAAAAATACTAATTTAAAGGGGATTGTACCTCTATTTTTATACCAGCCCCATCAAAAACAGCCCAGCTATGGAAGCAGTCCAAGTAAGCATTGACTGATAAATGGATAAAGTATATGTGGTATCTACACACAGACACAGACACACATACACACACACAGACACACACACACACACACACACACACACTCTCATACTCATACACTGGAATGTTTCTTAGCCCTGAAATGAACGACATTTGCTCTTTGTAATGATATGGATGGAGCTAGGGAGTATTATGCTAACTGAAATAAGTCAGAGAAAGACAAATATATGATTTCATTCATACGTAAAATTTAAGAAACCTCAAATGGGAAATGGGACACATAAGAGAGAAGAGCCACACCAAGAAATACAATTTTTTCAATGTTTTCAAATTTATTTTCAGATAGAATGGGGGAGGGGCAGGGGAAGAGGGAAGGAGAATCCCAAGCAGTCTCTTTGCTGTCAGTGCAGAAACCAAAGATGGCCTTGATCTCAGGAACCATGAAATCAAGACATGAGCCCAAATCAAGAGTCTTAGGGTTAACCCATGGAACATGTAAACACAACAAAACAGACTCTTACCTATACAAAAACTTATGGTTACCAGAGGGAAGGTGGGAGGAGGGTTAGGGAAGTAGGTGATGGGGTTGCAGGTACGCACTAATAATGAGCACTGGGTGTTGTATGGAAATGTTGAATCACTATATTTTACACCTGAAAGTAATATTACATTGCATGTTTACTAAGTGGAATTTGAATAAAATCTCAAATGATGTATTTACAGTGTCTGTAAATGGCCTTGTTGGCATACAGCCCATGAAGAAACATTTATTCCAGAAAACATACTGACAGAAGGAAAAGCTAGAATTTTGAGCTAAGGTTTGTGCCTTTCCTTCCCCACCCCAGCTCAGCAAATGCAAACTCCAGTGCAAGTAGCTGGGACTATAGGTGTGTGCCACTGAGCCTGACTGCAAACTCCCCTCCAGACTGTTGTAGCAAATACACAGGGTTCACGGTGACCAGCTTATGTTCAGAGGACTCTTCCCCAGAGGGACAGGATGTCATGACACTAAGCTGTTTGTTGTTGAGGCCAAGCCCCAGAAAGTGCCACTGAGATTTGGACACACACATTGTTTGCATCCACACTCCCAGGGTGGAAACTCTGCCGTGGGTACAGTCCACTAGGGATGCTGGGAGCCTGGTCGCCACAGACCTGACTTGTATGGCAGGAGTCGCATGCCACCAGGACAAGCAAGCCACAAGGAAATGAAGGTGCCACCCACCCCTAAACTGAGCCCTCAGTTTCCACACTGAGTGAGGAAGGAATCTTGTTTGTCCTCACCTGCAGCTGCAGACTTTTGCCCAGAATTGTTCCCAGGGATTGGGGGAGTGGGAACAATCCACTAAACCAAGGTGGAAATCTGTTCCGGTGCAACTGACTTCATTTCCAGCTGAGGGTGAGGAAGGTATGGGCCTCATGTTGCGGGAGAATCAGGTGCAGGAGACAGATGGTTTCAGTGGAGTATTCCGAACCTACTCCTCCTCACCTGCAGGAGAGAGCCAGAGCCAGGGACAGTGGAGGGAACAGCTCCTGTCAAAACACATATCAGATTATGGCCTCAACAACTCTCCATTCAGAGGAGTCCTAGGTTCTGGGGTCTAGTCTGTGGAGACTTGATACATCAGAGCATGGTTGAACATAGGGGAGCACTCAAATGAAGCAGAGGATCTTACCATGTGGCGAGGAACAGAAAGACATAAAGAATGCCCAACCAAATCACTGTCACCATGGTCTGGCTGTGTGAATGTCCCAGGCCACACCACCTCTGTAATTACGAGACTACCGCCCTTCCCTCCACCATCGTGTCTTTTAGTTTCACCTGGTTTCAGATGTGCATCAGTAGTGTCACATTTATCTGAAAAGCATCCCATTGATGGAAGTTTCATACTTGGTTTATTCCTTTATATTGTGAAAGCCTTTTGCCTTATTCTTAGCTTCTAACACTAAGAAAGATGCTGTAAATATTTACACACCATTTATTTTCTGAGCATGGGATTTTTTTCTGGAGTAAACACTCGGGAGTGGTATTTCCGGGTTACATGTTAAGTCGTCCATGTACAATGTCATAAGCAACAGCCAATGATTTTCCAGAGGTGGTGTTCGTTTTTCATTCCTACCTACAGTGTTTGAGGCCCCATGTGTGCTGGATGCTCACCTGGATGTTGTTGCCAGTGTTCCCTTCATACCTGAGCCCTCAGGATGTGTGCATAGGGCATCTATTGCATTCTTGATTTGAATCCTGGACAGCCGATGGTGTGAAGAGTCTTTTCCTGTCCTTACTTAATGTGTCTACAACCTCTAGGATGGGATGTTTACTACGCAAGGCTGTGCTTGTTTTATAGAGGGTTGTATCCTTTCTTCCTATTGACTGTCGAGGGTTCTTAGCATATTCAGGATGCAGGTCCCTTGGTGGTTATGCAATTTGTGAATATTGTCTCTTTGTCCTTTGTCTTACTGCTATTGATTGTCACGTGTTCAGAAAAAATTATTTGATTTTCACAAAGCCCATTTATACTATTTCTTTTTATCAGCCTTCGTTTCTTAGGTATAATTTTGGTTTTCATAATGATTGATTGCTTGTGACTGATATCTTTTTTAAAGTTTTTATTCTTCAGAGAGAGAGAGAGAGAGAGACAGAGACAGAGTTCAAGTAGGTGAGAGGCAGAGAGAGGGAGACACAGATTCTGAAGCAGGCTCCAGGCTCGAAGCTGTAAGCACAGAAACTGACACAGGGCTCACACCCACGAACTGTAAGATCATGATCTGAGCTGAAGTCAGATGCTTAACTGACTGAGCCGCCCAGGTACCCCACTAATTTCTTGATTTACAATGTAACTAAAATCTTTTTTTTTTTTTCTGGTTTCTCTCAATGTTGAATTGTTCCCTAACTGGTCTCTGGTCTCTGTTGTTTGTTTTTAAGTTTATAGTATGTAGTAACCCATTTTCTTTTTTTTTCTTTTTTTTTAATGTTTATTTATTCTTGAGACAGAGAGAGACAGAGTATGAATGGGGGAGGGTCAGAGAGAGAGGGAGACACAGAATTTGAAGTAGGCTCCAGGCTCTGAGCTGTAAGCACAGAGCCTGACACGGGGCTTGAACTCATGGACTGTGAGATCATGACCTGAGCCGAAGTCGGACGCTTAACCGGCTAAGCCACCCAGGCACCCCAAGTAACTCATTTTCATGGCATGGTTTTTTTCATAATATATGGAAATTCTGTTCTCATGCTGAAATTGAACTCAAGTTTCACAAGATATGCTGTGTGTGTCTCTTTGGCCAGATTGTTCATCAGATTTGATAGATGTGCTCTGGGGCCAAAAAACACGTTAACCTTTCCAAGTTTTGGGGTTTCTCTATGTGTCAGGAGCCATTGAGCTCTGTGCACAAAAGCAAGTTCGTGACTCAAGATGTTTCCTTCACAATTCTATGTGAAATGCTGACAATTCATTCTGTGCATTGTCACTGTCAGACACTTCATGAATAGAACACACTGAAACTGTTTTATCATTTCCTGAAATTATTTTTTGTTTTGCATGTTTGGGAGTATAAGAATTTTTCTTCCTTCCAAGGGGAGCTCATACTGCATTTGTGGAATTATTCCAGGCTTCTCATCTCCTAATGCTTTTGCAACGTGCTGTACAGTGTTTTACTAAATGCATATTTAGGTTTATTTGTACTCTGCCACTTTGGGTGATAGGAGCCCATGAGACAGGCTGCACCATATGGGTTTTTATTTGTCCCCATGTAAGTGATCTGTCATATTGAACATTTATAGAACACATAGCCCCTCACTTTAATGCACCAGAAACAGGGGACATGCTTCTTTTCAAAGAGAAGGGAAAAGAATATAAGGGAGTGGAGCCAGAAAGGTCGAGGGAGGAAACCAGGAACCTGGCAGGAATGGTCAACTCTCCACATTTTCCAGTTCTGCAGATGAGGGTTCCTGCTGAGGCCCAACCTGGGTTCTTGTGCAGGTGTCTGGACAAGCTGCCCATGGGGTGTCTGCAGTGGAGTCGAGAAGGGCAGCTGTGGTTTGAATTACAGCCCCCCTGGCACCACTGGAAAAGTCAATTATGTTAATGTCCACTAGCAGTTAGGGATAAAATGAGTAAATGCAAGAAGTTAGACTCACTACCTTAGATTCCGTGTTCACGACAATTTGTGACAATGTTTCTCCCTTCATTTTTTTTTCCACTTTTCTAACTTTTTAAGTTTGTGTTTAAATTTTTATTAGATTACATACTGTGTAATATTAATTTCAGTAGTAAAATATATTGATTCATCACCTACTTTCACATCCAGTGTGCATCAGAACACGTGGCCTATTTAATTCACATCACCCATTATCCCATCCCCCACACACCTGCCCTCCAACAACCCTCAGTTTGGTCTCTAACCTTAGAGTTTTTTTATGATTTCTTGCTTTTTTCCCTTCCCCTATGATAATCTGTTGTGTTTCTTAAATTGCCCATTTGAGGAAAACATATGGTGTTTGTCTTTCTTTGACTGACTTACTTTGCTTAGCATGATTCCCTCTAGCTGCATCAACATCTTTGCAAATGGCAAGATTTCCTTCTTTTTTTCTGACTGAGTAATATTCCATTGTATACATATAGCTCATTCGTCACTCGGTGGACTTTTGGTCTCTTTCCTCACTTTGGCTCTCGTTGTTAATGCTGCTATAAACATTGGAGTGCATGGGCCCCCTCAAATTAGAATTTTTGTATCCTTTGGGTGAATATCTAGTAGAGGAATTACTGGAGTGCAAGGTAGTTTCAGTTTTAAGTATTTAAACTTTTCTGGAATGGCCACACCACTTTGCATTCCCACCAAGAGTATAAAAGGGTTCCCTTTTCTCCTCATCCTCATCAATATCTGTTGTTTCCTGAGTTGTTAATTGTAGCCATTCTGACAGGTGTGCGGTCGTCTCTCATTCTAGTTTTGATTTGTAATTCCCTGATGATGAGTGATGTTGAGCATATGTTCATGTGTTGGTTAGCCATCTGAATGCTTTGTTTAGAAATGTGTCTCCTCATGTCTTCTGACCATTTCTTCACTGGATGTTTTTTATTTTGGGTGTTGAGTATGAGAAGTTTTTTTTTATAGAGTTTGGATAGTAAGCATGTATCAGATATGTGGTTTGCAATTACCATTTTAAATTCTGTAGAATGCCTTTTAGATTAATTGTTTCTTTAGCCGTCCAGAAGCTTTTTATTTTGATGAGGTACCAGTGGTTCAAGTTTGCTTTTATTTCCCTTGCCTCTCGAGACACGTCTAGTAAGAAGTTGCTCTGTCCGATGTCCAGGAGGTTGCTGCCTGTGTTCTCCTCTAGGATTTGATGGTCTCCTGTCTCACATTTAGGTCTTACACTCATTTAGATTTATTTTTTGTATAGAGTAAGAAAGTGGTTCAGTTTCATTCTTTTTCATGTTCTGGTCCAGTTTTCCCAACACCCTTTGTTGACAAGGCTGTCTTTTTTTCCCATTACATAGTCTTTCCTACTTCATCCAAGATGAGGTGGCCATACATTTGTGAGTCCATATCTGGGTTTACTATTCTGTTCTTTTGATCTATGTGTCTCTTTTGTGCTTGTAGCTTACTGTCTTGATAAGTACAGCTGTGTAATATAGCATGAAATCCACAATCATGAAATCTCCCATTTCTTTGTGTAGCATAGACATTTCAACACTACTTGCTCCTTAAATCCATGAACATTGAAGGTGTTTCCATCTCTTTGTGTCATCCTAGGTTTCTTTCACTGTTTTTATAGTTTTCAGAGTATATATATTTTAACTCTTTAGATATCCTATTATTTTTGGTGCAATTGTAACCGGGATGGATTGTTTTTTGATTTATCTTTCTGTTTCTTCATTATTGCTGTGTAGAAATGCAGTAGATTTCACTGTGTTGATATTGTATATTGTGACTTTGCTGAATTTGTGTATGAGTTCTTGCAATATTTTGGTGGAGTCTTGAGTTTTCTATATAGAGTGTTATGTCACCTGTGAAGAGGGCAAGTTTGACTTCTTCCTTTCCAACTTGAATACCTTTATTTTTTTGTTGACTGTTTTTGAGGATAAGACTTCCAGTGCCCTGTTAAGTAGAGTGATGGGAGTGGCTATCCCTCTTATGTTCCTGACAGTAGTGGAGAAGTTTTTTTTTCTTTTCTTTTTTTTTTACCCACTGAGGATATTAGCTGTGGGGTTTTCATGTATGGACTTTATGATGTCGAGATGTGTTTTCTGTATCCCTTGTTGAGGGTGTTATCAAGAAAGGATGTTGTACTTTGTCAAATATTTTTTTTGCATCTATTGAGAGGGTCATATCATTCATATTCTTTCTCTGATTGATGGTATGTATTACATTGACTTATTTCTGAATAGAAACAAATCTCTCCTGGTCACGTTAAAGGATCCTTTTAATGTATTGTTGGATTCATTTGCAAGTATTTTCCTGACAATTGTTGCATCCATGCTCAGTAGGGCTAGTGGCCTGTAAGTCTCATTTTTAGTGGAGTTTAATCTGGTTTGGAACCATGGTCATACTGATCTTATAGAATAAATTTGGAAGTCTTCTTCCCATTTCTATTATTTGGAACAGTTTGGGAAGACGGGAATATTCTATTCTACTTAAATAGAATATTTGACACTCTTCTTAAATATCTGGTAGAATTCACCTGTGAACTTATCTCGTCCTGGAATTTTGTGTGTCAGTAGATTTTTGATTAATGATTCAATTTCTTTGCTCATTATCAGCCTGTTCACGTTTTCAATTTCTTCCTATTTCAGATTACGTAGTTTACATTATTCTGGGAATTTATCCCTTTCTTCCAGATTGCCCAGTTTGTTGGCATATAAATTTCCAAACTATTTTCTAATAGTTGTATTTCTGTGGTGTCAGTCGCTATGTCTCCTCTCAAATTCTAATTGTATTTATTTTGTCCTTTCTCTTTTGTTTTTGCTAAGTCTGCTCTTGGGTTTATTATTTTTATTTATTCTTACAAAAACCAACTTATAGTTTCATTCATCTGTTCTACTGTTTTTCTTTGTTTCTATACCATTTATTTCTGCTCTAATCTTTTTGTTTACCTACTCCTGCTGGCTTTAGGGTTCATTGGCTGGCCTTTTTCTATCTCCTTTAGTTGTAAAGGGGTTGTGTGTTTGAACTTTTCTTCTTTCTTGAGCTTGGCCTGTACTGCTACACATTTCACCCTTCCATCAAGTTTGCTGCATCCAGATGGTTTGGAACTGGCATGTTTTCATTTTCATTTGCTTCTATGTATTTTGTGTTGCTTCTGTAATTTCCTGAAAATCTCATTCAGCTTTTACACAATGTTCTGGAACCTAATGTATTGGTGGTGTTGCCCAAATTTTTTTGTGGTTGACTTCAAGTTTCATAGTGTTGTGGTTTGAAAATGCGCATGGAATGATCTCAATCTTTTTGTACTTGTAGAGGGCTGATTTGTGGCAGATTATGTGATCTGTTCTGGAGAATGTTCCTTGCACACTCAAAAAGAATGTGTATTCTGGTGATTTAGGATGGAATGTTCTGAATATATCTGTTAAGTCCATTCAGTCTGTGTGTCTTTGAAAGCCATTGTTTCCTTATTGATTTTCAGCTTAGATTGTCTGTCTATTGCTGTAAGTGGAGTGTTAACGTTCTCTATTATTACTATTGTCTATTATCAATGAGTTTATGTTTCTTATTAACTGATTTATATATTCCAGTGCTTACATTTTTCGGGTATAAATATTTAAAGCTTTGCATCTTCTTGTTGGATAGACCTCTTTATGATGATATACTGCCTTCCTGATCTCTTGTAATGAACTTTGGTTTGAAATCTAGGTAGTGTGATATGAGTATGGTACTGGAACTTTCTTTTGACGTCCATTAGCATGATAAATTGTTCTACCTCCCCTCATTTTCAATCTATAGGTATTTTAAGTTGAAAATGAATCAATTGCATGCAGTGTATAGGAGGATCTTGTATTTGTTTTTATCCATTCTGATATCCTATGTCTTTTGATTGGAGCATGTTGCCCTTTTACATTCACAGTGATTATTGATACATATAAACTTAGTGCCATTGTATTACCTCTAAAGTGATTGTTTTGGAGATTTTCTCTGTTTATTTCTAGTCTTTGGTACTTTTAGTCTTCCTTCCCCCTCAAATGGTCCCCTTTAGTTTCTCGCAGGGCTGATTTAGAGGCCATGAACTTCTTTGGTTTTTGTTTGTCTGGGAAATTCAATCACTCCTTGTATCTGAATGACTGCCTTACTGGAGAAACTATTCTTGGCTGTGTAATTTTCAATTGCACATGTTGAGGATATGATGCCACTCCCTACTTGCATGAAGGTATCTGTGGAGACAACTGCCATTGTTTTTTTTTTTTTTTTGTCTTCCCTTGTTAGTTAGCAACTTCTTTTATGTTGATGCTTTTAGGGTTTTTCTTTATCTGAATATTTTGCCATTCTTCCTATGATATGTCTCAGAGTTGGCCTGCTTTTTTTTTTTTATTTTAATGGGTGTTCTCTCTGCCTCCTAGATGTGGACATCTGTTTCCTTCCCCAGCTTGTGGAAATTTTCACTATAATTCACTCAGATAAAACGTATCCCTCTTTTTCTCCACTTCTTTTGGGACTCCTTTCAAAAGAATGTTATTACAGTTTATGGAGTTGCTGATTTCCCTAAGTTTGTGATGCAATATTTTAATTTTAGTCTTCCTTCCAGCTTCACAGAGAGGGCCCTATTTGCATGTCCTCTGACATATATATCAAACTCCACACTTAGATTTGATTCTTTAAAAGTGAACGACTGGATTAGGGATGCATTTCTACATTAGTTTGTGTGAATGGTGGTGTGACAATATGAAGAATTCTTTTTCTTTTTTTCAGTTTTGGAGTTTTACCTTTATTAATGGAGTTTTTGGCATAATGTTTAAGAAATTTTTACCTCAACGTCATGATCACTCATTATTTTCTTTTTTATATATATTATTTTTTGTTATTTATTTATTTAGTTTTAGTAATTAAAATTCATATCCAAATTAGCATATAGTGCAACAATGATTTCAGGATTAGATTCCTTAGTTCCCCTTACCAGTTTAGCCCATCCCCCTCCCAAAATCCTTCCAGCAACCCTCTGTTTGTTCTCCATACATGAGTCTCTTATGCTCTGTCCCCTCCATGCTTTTATATTATTTTTGTTTTCCATCCATTATGTTTATCTGTTTTGTCTCTTAAAGTCCTCATATGAGTGATGTCATATGATTTTTGTCTTTCTCTGATTAATTTCACTTACCATAATACCCTCCAGTTCCATCCACGTAGTTGCAAATGGAAAGATTTCATTCTTTTTGAATGCCCAGTAAGACTCCATTGTATGTATATATATACCATATCTTCTTTTTCCATTCATCCATCGATGGACATTTGGGCTCTTTTCGTATTTTGGCTATTGTTGATAGCACTGCTATAAACATGGGGGTGCATGTGTCCCTTCGAAACAGATCACCTGTGTCCCGTGTATAAATGCCTAGTAGTGCAATTGCTGGGTCATAAGGTAGTTATATTTTAGTTTTTTGACAAACCTCCATACATCTTTCCAGAGTGGCTGCACCAGCTTGCATTCCCACCAACAATGCAAAAGAGATCCTCTCTCTGCATCCTTGCCAACATCTGTTGTTGCCTGAGTTGTTAATGTTAGCCATTCTGACAGGTGTCAGGTGGTATCTCATTAGGGTTTTGATTTGCATTTCCATGATGGTGAGTGATGTGGAGAATTTTTTCATGTGTTGGTTGGCCATCTGGATGTCTTCTTTGGAGATGTGTCTATTCATGTCTTTTGCCCGTTTCTTCACTGGATTATTTGTGTTTTGGGTGTTGGATACTAACCCTTTGGATTTTATAGATTTTGGATACTAACCCTTTATCTGAGATGTCATTTGCAAATATCTTCTCCCATTCTGTCAGTTGAATTTTAATTTTGCTGATTGTTTGGTTCAATGTGCAGAAGCGTTTTATTTCAATGAGGTCCCAGAAGTTCATTTTTGCTTTTGTTTCCCTTGCTTCTGGGGACGTGTTGAGTAGTAAGTTGCTGTGGCCAATATCAAAGATGTTTTTGCCTGTTTTCTCCTCAAGGATTTTGATTGTTTCCTGACTTAATTGAGGTCTTTCATCCATTTTGAGTGTATTTTGTGACTGGTGTAAGAAAGTGGTTTAGGTTCATTCTTCTGTATGTCGCTGTCCAGTTTTTCCAACAACACTTGCTGAAGAAACTTTCTTTATTCCATTCGTATTCTTTTCTGCTTTGTCAAAAATTAGTTGACCATACGTTTTTGGGTCCACTTCTGGGTTTTTTATTCTGTTCCATTGATCTGAGTGTCTGTTCTTGTTTTTGTTTTTAAATTTTTTGGCGTTTATTTATTACTTTTGAGAGACAAAGACAGAGGATGAGTGGGGGAGGGGAGAGAGAGAGGGAGGCAGAGAATTCCAAGTAGGCTCCAGGCTCTGAGCTGTCAGCACATAGCCCGTTGCGGGACTCAAACTCATGGGCCACGAGGTCGTGACCTGAGTCAAAGTCAGACGCTTAACTGACTGATCCACCCAGATGCCCCTGAGTGTCTGTTCTTGTGCCAGTACCATACTGTCTTGATCATTACAGCTTTGTAGTATAGCTTGAAGCCTGGGATTATGATGTCTCCTGCTTTGGTTTTGTTTTTCAAGATCACTTTGGCTATTTGGGGTCTTTTCTGTTCCATAAAAATTTTAGGATTATTTGTCTAGCTCTGTGAAGAATGCTGGTGCTACTTTGATCGGGCTTGCATTGATTATGTAGATTGTTTTGGGTACTATCAGCGTTTTAACAATGTTTGTTCTTCCTATCCAGGAGCCTGGAATCTTTTTCCATATTTTGTCATCTTCAATTTCTTTCATGAGGTTTCCGTCATTTTTAGTGTATAGAGTTTCGTCTCTTTGGTTAGATTTATTCCTAGGTATTTTATGGTTTTTGGTGCTACTGTAAATGGGACAGATTCCTTGTTTTCTTTTCTGTCGCTTCATTGTGGGTATATAGGAATTCAACTGATTTCTCTGCATTGATTTTGTATCCTGCCACTTTGCTGATTTCATGAATCAATTCTAGCGGTTTTTTGGTGGAGTCTTTTGGGTTTTCCATATAGAGTATCATGTCATCTGTGAAGAGTGAAAGTTTGACCCCTTCCTGGCTGATTTGTATGCCTTTTGTTTCTTTGTGTTGTCTGCTTGCAGAGGCTAAGACTTCCAATAATCTGTTGAATAACAGTGGCAAGAGTGGACATCCCTGTCTTGTTCCTGACCTTAGGGAGACAGCTCTCAGTTTTTCCCCATTGAGGATGATATTAGCATTGGGTCTTTCATACATGGCTTTTATGATCTCGAGGTATGGTCCTTCTATCCCTACTTTCTTGAGGGTTTTTATCAAGAAATGTTGTTGTATTTTGTCAAATGCTTTCTCTGAATCTGTGGAGAGGATCATATGGTTCCTGTTCTTTCTTTTATCATTGTGATGAATCACGTTTATTGTTTTACAGATATTGAGCCAACCCTGCATCCCAGGTATAAATCCCACTTGGTCGTGGTGAATAATTTTTTTAAATGTATTATTGTTTCTGGTTTGATAATATCTTGTTGAAGATTTTTACATCCATGTTCATCATGGCAATTGGTCTGTAGTTCTCCTTTTAAGGTGATCTCTGTCTGGTTTTGGAATCAAGGTAATGCTGGCTTCATAGAAAGAGTTTGGAAGTTTTCTTTCCGTTTCTATTTTTTGGAATAGTTTCAAGAGGATAGGTGTTAACTCTTCCTTAAATGTTTGGTAGAATTCCCCTGGAAAGCCATCTGGTCCTGGACTGTTGTCTTTTGGCAGATTTTTGGTTACTAATTCGATTTCCTTACTGGTTATATGTTCAAATTTTCTATTTCTTCCTGTTTCAGTTTTGGTAGCGTATATGTTTCTAGGAATTTGTCCCTTTCTTCCAGATTACCCATTTTATTGGCATATAACTGTTCATAATATTCTCTTATTACTGTTTTTATTTCTGTTGTGTTCGTTGTGATGTCTCCTCTGTCATTCTTGATTTTATTTATTTGGGTCCTTTCCTTTTTCTTTTTGATCAATCTGGATATTGGTTTATCAATTTTGTTAATTCTTTCAAAGAACCAGCTTTTAGTTTCATTGATCTGTTGTACTGTTTTTTTCTTTGGTTTCGATAACATTAATTTCTGCTCTAATCTTTATTATTTCCTGTCTTCTGCTGGTTTTGTGTTTTATTAGCTGTTCTTTTCCAGCTTCTTAAGGTGTAAGGTTAGGCTGTGTATCTGAGATCTTTCTTCTTTCTTTAGGAAGGCCCGGAGTGCTATATACTTTCTTCTTATAGCCGCCTTTGCTGCATCCTAGAGGTTTTCATTGGGGTGTTATGTTTTTCATTGACTTCCATATACTTTTCAATTTCCTCTTTACCTGCTTGGTTAGCCCATTCATTCTTTAGTAGGATGTTATTCAGTCTCCAAGTCTTTGTTACCTTTCCAAATTTTTTCTTGTGGTTGATTTTGAGTTCATGGCAATTGTAGTCTGAAATTATGCATGGTATGATCTCATTCTTTTAGTGCTTACTTAGGGCTGATTTGTGCCCCAGTATATGGTCTATTCTGGAGAACGTTCCATGGGCACTGGAGAAGAATGCATATTCTGTTGCTTTAGGATGAAATGTTCTGAATATATCTGTTAAGTCCATCTGGTTGAGTGTGTCATTCAATGCTATTGTTTTCTTGTTGATTTTTTGATTAGATCATCTGTCCATTGCTGTGAGTGCGGTGTTGAAGTCTCGTACTATTATGGTATTCTTATCAATGAGTTTTTTATGTTTGTGATTAATTGATTTATATATTTGGGTGCTCTCACATTTGGCTCATAAATGTTTACAGTTGTTAGGTCTTCTTGGTGGTAGACCCCTTGATTATGAATGATATAATGCCCTCCTACATTTTTTGAAACAGTCTTTATTTTAAAGTCTAGATTGTCTGATATTAGTATGGCTACTCTGGCTTTCTTTTGTTGTCCATTAGCATGATAGATGGTTCTCATTCCCCTTATTTAAACCTGGAGGTGTCTTTAGGTCTAAAATGCGTCTCTTATGAAAAGCATATAGATGGATCTTGTTTTCTTATCCATTCCATTACCCTATGTATTTTGATTAGAGAATTGAGTCCAATGACACTTAGAGTGAATACTGAAAGATACGAGTCTATTGCCATTATGATGCTTGTAGAGTTGGACTTTCTGGTGGTGTTCTCTGGTCTTTCTAATCTTTGTTACTTCTGGTATTTATTTATTTATATAGATATATTTTCATCTTTTCTCCTCTCAGAGAGTCGCCCTTAAAATTTCCTGAAGAGCTTGTTTAGTGCTCACAATCTCCTTTAATTTTTGTTTGTATGGGGGTCTTTTTACCTCTCCTTCTATTTTGAATGACAGCCTTGCTGGATACAGAATTCTTGGCTGCATATTTTTCTGCTTCAGCACATTGAATATATCCCACCAGTCCGTCCTTTCTGGCCTGCCAACTTTCTGTGGATAGGTCTGCTGCAAACCTGATCTGTCTTCCCTTGACAGTTAGGGACTTTGTTTCCCTGTTGGTTTTATGATTCTCTTTGCCTGAGTACTTTGTCAATTTGACTATGATGTGCCTTGTTGATGGTCAGTTTTTGCTGAATCTAATTGGAGTCCTCTGTGCTTCCTGGATATTGATGTCTGTGTCTTTGCCCAAGTTAGGAAATTTTTCCGCTATGATTTCCTCACCTAACCCTTCCACCCGTATTTCTCTATTCCACTTCTGGGACCCCTATGATTCTCATGTTTTTCCTTTTTAATGAGTCACTGATTTCTCTAATTCTTAAGTCTTGCTCTTTTGCCTTAATTTCCCTCTTGTTTTTCTTCTTCATTATTCTCTATAAGTTTGTCCTCTATATCACTGATTGTCTGTTCTGCCTCATCCATCCGTGCCATCCATCCATCTGTGATTGCAGCTCAGTTATAGCATTTTAAATTTCATTCTCACTATTTTTTACTTCTTATATCTCTGTAGAAAGGGATTCTAATCTATTTTTTACTCCAGCTAGTATTGTTATTATTTCGATTCTAAATTATGGTTCTGACATCTTGCTTGTATCTGTGTTGGTTAAATCCCTGGCCGTTGTTTGTTTCTGATATTTCTTTTGGGGTGAATTCCTTCGTTTTGTCATTTTGAAGGGAGAAAAGGAATTATTGAGGTCGCAAAATTGAAAAAAAAGATAAAATTACAAAAATATTAAAATTAAAAATTAAACACACACACACACACACACAAATTGAATAGATGATGCAAGATCCTAGGTGTGTTTTGGTTTGGGTGTTGAAAGTGTTTTGACAGATATGAGGAAAAAAGGGAGGGGAGAAAAAAAAGGACATCATTTGATAATTTGAAAAAATGAATACACTGAAGTATACTAAAATGAGATGATGGGAGTAAAATAGAGTTTGAAAAAATTTACACAAAATTAAAAAAACATAGTAGAAAAAAGGAAAGAAAAATATTTTTAATAAAAATTAAAAATAAATGTGATTTTTTTCTTTTTATGTATTCAAGAAAAAAGAAAGGAAATTAAAAAGAGAAAAAAGATAAAAAATGGAGGAAAAGGAAATCGTTTGAAAATTCAAAAAAGTGAATATATGGTAGTAGACTAAAGCAAAATGATGATAGTAAAATAGAACTTGAAAAAATTTACAAAAAGCATACAATATAGTAGGAAATTTGAATAAAAAATATTTTTAAAGAAATTGAAAGTAAAATGAAGTTTTTCTCTTTCTGCGTTCAAGAAAAACTACAGAAACGAAGAAGAGAAAAAAATAAAAAAATAAAAAGGAAATTGTTTTGAAATTTGAAAAGGGGAATACACTGAAGTAGACTAAAATAAAATCATGGAAGTAAAATACACTTTGAAAAAATTACACAAATGTAAAATATATAGTAATAAAATAAAAGAAAAATATTTTTAATAAAAATCGCTAATAAAAATGAATTTTTTCTCTTTCTGCATTCAAGAAAAAGAAAAATAAAGAAAGAAAATTGACTAGATGAACCTGCTAACAGATTGGAGTAGGACTGAAATTACTTTGTTATACCCTAGATGTAGCGCTTTATAGTCCATAAACTAAGCTGGCAGTGAGGCTTGTGTTCCTGAAGAGCCCAGTTGGCCCAGTTGGGAGGGGCTCAGTGTAATGGCTCCACTCTCCACTAGATGGCGCTTCTAGCCTCCTGGGGTGGATTGTTGCTGTGCTTGTAGATGTGTATGCGCCTGCACAGGAGAGGTGAAAATGGCGCCACCCAGCTACCCAGTCTGTTCTCCCGGATCAGCAATCGCACACCCTTCCTCTGTCTTCAGCTGTCTTCCACTCCTCACTCCTTCACATTCAATGTCCAGGTCCCAGGCTGCACCTCTCTCCCAAGTTTTGTCTCAGATGTGGCGGTTTCCCTGGCCCCTTACTTCCTAAGGACTGTGGATTGACCTGTTCTGCCCCTCTGTGGGAGGGTCTCATGGAGCAATGGCCGAATGAGCAGTGGCCAAATATGAGCTGCATGCAGGAATGTTTGCTGTACCCTGCTGCTGCCAGTGCCCTGAGACTGTGGCCAGGTGCCAGCCTGCCCAAGAAAAAGTTCGTGAGAGAGTGTAGCAGCAGCATTTCAGGGAATATGGAAAATCACACCACACGTCTGGCACCAGGCTTCACCCTAAATGACCTTGTTCCAGCACCAGCAAATTGGCCATTTTCTGGGGTCTTCTGGGACCAGGTGGCTTTCACAGTGTCTACAGAATGTCCTACCAACAGTGGAACCACTTTTCCCTGTGTGGCTCAAGAACCTCGTGAACCCCACTCTGTTCCTGGAAATTCACCTTTCCCAGCAGAACACCACCAGGTATGGAACTGCAGAGTTGCAGCCTTTGCGCTCCCCTTGTTTACAGTATTAATGGAATTTAAATCCTCTCCTTTCTCCTTTCTCCATTTTTAGTTTAGTCCCTGTGGCTGTTTCCAATTTTCCACTTTCTCTCCAGCTGCTTTTGGGGAGGGGTGCTTTTCCCATAGTCTCACCCACTCCCCATCTCCGTCCTCTCTCCGCCTGCAAAAGCACCTCCTTTGTCGTGGTTTCTCGCTCCCCAAGGCCATTCTTCACGCCACGTATTTGCTGATTTCTATGGTTGAGGTTGTGCAGATTGTTGTGTTAATCCTCAATCAGTTTTCTAGGTGTGTAGGATGGTTTAATGTTGGTCTAGCTGTATTTCATGGATGCGAGACACATAAAATCCTCCATGCTGTTCCGCCATCTTGTCTCGTCCCCCAGTGACTGCCTAATTTTCATTTGAGCATTTGAGGATATCATGCCACTCCCTTCTTGCCTGCAGTTTTCTGTGGACAGTTCTGCCATAATCTTTTTTTATCTTCCCATATTCTTTAGTGAACTCTTCCGTCTTCATGCTTACAGGATTTTTTTTATTTGCGTATTTTGTGAACTTTACTATCTTATGTCTCAGAGTTGGCCTGATTTTTTTTTTATTTTAATGGGAGTTCTCTGTCACTCATAGATGTGGACGTCTAGTAGAAATTTTGCATTATAATGCACTCAGATAAAACTTCTGCCTTTTTTTCTTCCTCTTTTCTTCTGGGACTCCATTGAAAACAATTTTATTACACTTCATGGAGTTGCTGATTCCCTAAGTATATGTTTGTGATGCAATATGTTAATTTTCCTCTTCTTTCCTGCTTCATTTCTCACATAATTTTATCTTCTATGTCACTTACTCATTCATCTGATTCTTTCTGCCTTGAGTTCATTATATCCAATCATTTTCACAGATCAGCTACAACATTTTAAAAATTTCAACCTGACTGTGTTTTAGGTCTTTTCTATCTGTAGTCAGGGTATCCTCATGTCTTCTAGGCTTTCCGCAAGTACAGCTAGTATCCTTATGATAGTTTTTAAAAGTTCTGTTTCCTTATGATAGGTTTTAAATTCTGTTTGAGGCATATTATTTATATGTGTTTTAATTTTATCCCTGGCAATGTCCTTTTATCGTTTTCTCTTTTAGAATGAATTCCTCCATCATGGTGTATGTCTATGACTCCACTTTCTTAAGTGTTTTAGGAAAATCCTGTTATGTTTTCTGCTTCTAGAGTAGTGTCTTTATTGAGAAGTGTTACATACTGTTGAGGACCTGACATTTCTGGGAGCATTTCTTGCATGTGCCATGTGCACTGTGCTGTCATGTATTGTCTGCTCTGTCCCTCAGGTCAGTCCTCTGCAGAGTTTCTCCTTACCTCCAGTGGGGAGTTTTTCAACTTTGTCCATAGTGTTGAGTTTTAACTAGGTGAGTTTGGTGTGCTTAATAAAAGAGGCTAATTCATATCTCCCCTTTAGGTGAAGCTATGCCTCACTATATGGTCAGTAGACTTGGTGCCTGTGCGGGTATATGGTGGTGTTTGGAAGGAGGGGTGCAATGCTGGTCTGGATTCCAGGCACTCTTTCCCTAGTAAGGAAGCACCTAAGGAAGGCAAGGGGGGTATAGCTTGGTGTCAGTGGCTCAGTTTCTACTGGGAGGTGCTGAGCTGCTCACTGAATTCTGTCCATGCTGATTGGTGGGAGGAAATATTGGCATTATCTCCCTCTCCAGTTCCTGGAGTTGGAGTTCCCAGCCTCCCCTGTTCAGGAAACCTTCACACAAAGAGAACAGTCTGTACCTGTGGGTCCCAGGCTTCCTTCAGAACCCTGCCTTCACCTTGTCTGTATCCAAAGCATTGCCCCACCTGGCAGCTCAGGCCTCTTATGTTTTATATCAGGAGCTCTAGCTGGGTTTGAATACACCAATTTTTATGAACTCAATATGACAGGGACCTCACTGATCCTCTGGGAGAGAGTCTCACTATGCTTTGGCTGGAGCTAGTTGTCCCAGAAGGTCAGTTGCATGAACACTAGCGCTTGGAGTTCATGGTGAAGAACAACAAGAAGGCAGCGTCCATTTAGCTGCTCTCAGCAGAGGCTCCTATGCTAATAACCAGGGCAGTGCAATGGTGCCTGTCAGCTCTCCTGCCCCATGAGAGGTAATGCCCCATCTCCCAAATGCACTCCAAGAAGGTAACTGTCACCGCCGATGTTACCCAGCGATCCTCAAACTGCAGCATTCCCTATGGGCCTCAGGGCTTCTTCTCCCCAGGAGCACTTCTATGCCCACCAGGCCCCACTCCAGTGATGGCATGGACTTCTAAATCTTCAGTCTTTGAGTTCTGCATTTAAAGGAGGTTGACTTCTCATGATTAACTTTATGTGTCATCTTGACTGCATCATAGGTGCCCAGTCTCCCCACTGTTTCTGTGGATATCTGTGATGTGTTCCGGAAGAGACTGGAATTTCTATCCATGGTTTCTGTCTGCCTGGGCATCACCCATTCCATTAAGGTTCTGAGTAGAATCCGATGCAGAGGGAGGAAGAATTCCATTTTTACTTCCCATGTGCTTGTTTGAACTGGAACAGTGGTCTCCTCCGACCCTTGTTCTGAGAGTTACATCATCAGCTCTCCACGTTCTGAGACTAGACAGTAGTTCAGAATTACACCGCTGGTTTTCCTATGTCTCCAGCATGTGAGAGTGGAACGTGGGGCTTATCAATGTATTTAGTCATGTAAACCAATGTGCTTTGGGCTCTGTGCCTCGGGAGAATCCTGACTAATACACGGAGATGAATTATCTCTTCTTAAGAGGAATTGAATAAAGCTGTAGCTCATTTAAAGTGCTGAGAAGCAAGAGCCAGGAGGGAAGTGTCACGTTGTTTGATTGGGACAAGGGCTGGTTGAGGATAAGGAGGAGCTGTGGGATCCTGTGGTCCTGGCTGCACAGGGAGTGCATCTGGGACTCCTCTAATGGTCAGCTGTTGTGCCTCAGGAAATTCATAATTCATTCATATTGAGGGACAAGTAAGCAAGTGCAAACAACTGTGTCTTTTGTGCATGCTAGTGTAGTTTTCCTATTACAGCAAAGTTTCTAAGTCAAGGAATGAACAGGAAAGTACAGAATCCTGTGTCCAGAGAGGCCCACTGGAGAAACTGCTGTGTGGAGAGGAAGTCCCATACCCTGACAGGAAACCTGCCTGTAACCTCCATCTGCACCTGCTCCTGGGAACACAAAGCAGAATTGTGCATAGTGTGTGCCCCCTGGTGGTGCTGATCCCCTCCTGCAGGGAGGTTTGTGTCTGGGCTCCCAGTGATGTCCCCTCACCGTGTCTCTTGCACAGTAATATGTGGCCGTGTCCTCGGTCTTCAGGTTGTTCATCTGAAGATACAGCATGTTCTTGGCGTTGTCTCTGGAGATGGTGAATCGGCCCTTCACCGAGTCTGCGTAGTATGTGCTACTTCCATCATCATAAATATATGTGACCCACTGCAGCCCCTTCCCTGGAGCCTGGCGGACCCAGCTCATTTCATAGCTACTGAAGGTGAATCCAGAGGCTACACAGGTGAGTCTCAGGGACCCCCCAGGCTTCACCAGGTCTCCCCCAGACTCCACCAGCTTTACGTCACACTGGACACCTGCAGACACAAGACATGTTGGTCAGGAAACTGTCGCACATCCACTGGTTCTCACTCATATCCACTCACATACTCAGTGTCTCCGGTTCACCATGAATTACCTTTTAAAAATGCAACAAGGTAAACCAAGCCAAGCACATACTCCATGGTGAGGTGTCTGTGTTCTGTCCTGATCACAGAATGGGAACACCTGGGACCCCTGGGGCTGGGGCTCCTCTCCCAGCTGCAGGGTCGGTGCTAGGCTGGTTTTATCATCATAGAGAGGGCCCTATTTGCATGTCCTCTGACATATATATCAAACTCCACACTTAGATTTGATTCTTTAAAAGTGAACGACCATTCTGGACACACTTATATATTAGTTTGTGTGGATGGTGCTGTGACAATATGAAGAATTCTAATATGTGAGCACAGTTATATTTGCAGGCCCTTGTGCATTTTTACATGTCTTTAATCAACATAGGTCATTTTCAGAATGCATTTTTTTACATCCTTTTTGATGCTTAATTCCAAATACTTTATTGTGTGCCATTTTCACTTGTATAATTTTGTTATTTGTGTTGCATGTATTTCCATGCTGGTGTGTAGAATCATAGGTGGTTTATTTATTTATTTATTTTCTTTGTTCATTGTGCTCATTGTGCATCCTGCACTCTTCCTCATTTTAAAAAACTGGTTCTAATATTTTTCGTGGTATCTCTAGGGTTTTGTTATGTTTAAGATCATGTCATCTGCAAAGAAGTAATTTTCCTTCCTCCTTACTGATTTAAATGTATTTTATTTCTTTTTATTTCCAAAGTTTGTGGGTACTTCTTCCAGTTGTAGGAGAAGAATGCTTTTCCCTTCTTTTCTTCTGGGCTTTCATCCTGTCTAAGGATTCAATTGAAATAAGACTGGTCTAAATGGGGGAATAAATTTCATTTTGCAAGTGCCTGGGCTTCCTAATAATATGACACCCAGACAATGAACAAAGCAGGTGGCACTTGTGACTTTCAGACAACAAAACATTGGATTTGGCAAGAGTCAAGGCAAAGGTGTGGTTTTTGGGTATTTAATTAGTCAAGTAACTAGGTTTGTTTGCACAACCTTCTTGTCCCTGACTTCCTTATTAAGGTTCTATGGATGGTTCTCCCCTCCTGGTACAGGGAAGGGAGTTTCCCAAGGGAGATTTATATCCTGCTGTCAAGGGACACAGGAGGGTCTGAGTGTCCTTGGACTGGCTGTTTCTCCCGTGACTTTCATCCAAATAAGGACTGTGACACGATGATATGGTTTGAGGCAGCATAGTTATTCTTCACGTTATCATGTGGAATACCTCTGTTGGGGATGACCATCATTGCCCAGCTCCTGATATGGCAGGAATGGTTTTAGTATTTTACTGTTCAATATGCTGTCAGAGGTGGGCTTTCATAGTGGCCATGATCATGTGGAGGTAATTTCCTTCTCCTTTTTAATTGAGTTACTTTAAATGATGAACATGTGCTTTTGTTCATGAAAAAACTGTCTAATGATTTTATGAATAAATTAAGGATGGCTTTGATTCAATAATTCCCTCTGTTAATGGAGGACATCACATTTTTGCATTTGTGTATGTTGAAGGAAACTTGCATCTCAGGGATGCATCACACTGGATTATCATGTATGATCCTTTCAGTGTGCTGTTGAATTCAGTAGGCTCGGACTTAATCAAGGAATTTTGCATGTATGTGTATGTGAGACACTGGCCTGTAGTTTCCCTTCTTGTGGTGTGTTTCTCTGGCTTTGTTGTGAGAGTAAAGGTGTCCTCATAAAGTGCATCTGGGAGTGGTCTTTTTCATCAGCAATTTGTAATAGTTTGAGAAGTATTGGCATTAATTATTCTTTAAATATTGTAGAATTTTAATAAAGCCTTGTTTTTTTTGGAGGGTGAAGGTTTATATTAAGGATATCTTCTTACTAATTTTTGTTTTGTTCCTCTTGTATTTTGCATGGAAGAGTCTTGGTGGATTATATAATGCTAGAAAATGTGTAATTTGTTCTTGGTGATCTAATTGTTGACCTATAAATATCTAAGTTTTTCATTTATGATCCTTTTCATGTTTTTAGTTATGTCTCCTTTTTCAATTCTGATTGCATTTGTTTGAGTCTTACCTATTTCTCTAGGCTACCTATGTTTTTTAAATTTCACTTATCTTTCCAAATTCAAATTTTAATTAAGGTGATTTGTTTTCTGTATTTGTGATAGTGTTTTTTTCTCTGTTGTATCTTTTTATGTTAATTTTATATTTATCTTTTTATCTCAATGAAAATACCAGTGACTTTTTTTAAAGGAATCTGAAAAATATACTAATTCATAGGGAACCACATAACACATGGAGGTAAAAAACAAATCATGAAGAGGAGAGAACCTGGAGACATCACACTTCTTCCTTCTAAATATATTGCAGAGGTACATTAACTCCAACAGTGTACTGCTGGCATGAAATGAGACATATAGACCAGTGGAGCTCATTACGGAGCCCAGAAGTAGAATTGTGCAGATGCAGTCAGCAAATCCTCCATGAGATTTCCAACAATGCGCAGTGGGGAAAGGATCGTGTCTCTTAAACATGGTGTTGACTAGGGGCGCCTGGGTGGCTCAGTCAGTTAAGCATCCAACTTCCAGTCACGTATTGTTGTCATGATTTGTGGGTTTGAGCCCCACATCAGGCTCTGTGCTGACAGCTCAGAGCCTGGATTCTGTGTCTGCCTCTATCCCTGTGCCTCCCCTGATCATGATCTGTCTCTCTCCCTCAAAAATAAAAGAAACATTAAAAAATGGTGTTGATATATACATGCAAAATAATGACATTTGGCCATAATCTTGCATCATACATATACGTCAACACAAACAAATCTCAAAATGGATTAAAGATTAAGCAGAACAGCTGACCCAAAATGCCTTTGAAGAAAACACACAGGATAAACATCATGACATTCGCTTGACAATGATTTATTTGATACAAAAGCAAAATCACAGAGAACCATGGCAGACAAGGGGGACTACATCAAACTAGAAAGGGGGCAAAGAATACAGTAGCAGGGTGAGAAGGCAGTCTATGAAATGGGAGACATTACATTAAAAATATTGAAAAGGAGTTAATGTCCAAAATACAGGAGGGACTCCTTAACATCAATAGCAAAAATCACAATTATAATCATAACAGTAAGCACATCACCTGATTAAAATTTTTGTCAAGCATGTAAATATCCATTTCGCTATTAAGGTTGAAAAAATGTCCATCCAGCATATGACTTGATGTTCATCATCACTAATCATCAGAGAATTCCACCCCCGATCCACTGAGATATCACCTCACAACTGATAGCAAGGCTATTATAAAATAAGGCAAACACAACGAGAACATCTCAAGTGTTGCTGAGGATGTGGAGAACAGGCAATCCTAGAATTCACTTGATGGGAGTGCAACATAGTGTAGCTACTATGGAAAACTGCGGTGAAATAACCCACTAAACTGAGTTCCTAATCTGCTCCCATACAGTTGACTTCATGTCCAGCTGAGTGTGAGGAAGGTCTGGGCCTCATGTTCTGTGGAGAGGAGGTGCAGAGACAGGTGGATCCAGTGGATGATTCCTTAACTACTTAAGTAGAATGGACCCCTGGCTGACTGTTTTGTAAGACTTGACTCAGTGTGCCTCCCCACTGGTTGTCTCTGGCTTCCTGAACTGGATGGAGAACAAAAGGAGTGAAGGGTAGAAACTACTCTTTTCTCTCACAGGAACGTGTATATACTGAGAATCCTTGAGAGAAAGTCGTGGAGTTGATGAAGAAGCTGTGGGGTTTCGACAACCACAAGGGTCTTTACTCATGGTCTCTCTTCATGGGCATCAAAGGAAAACCTTAAGGAAAGTAAAAGGAGAGAGGAGCTGCTCAAATATATTAAATTTAGATCACTTGAATGAGTCAGTCTCCTCTGTTTGAAAATCACTTACATGTATTTTAAATGGTGGCCCGTGTACTTGTGAGGCACAGGTCTGTATATGAGTTGATTTATCCCCAAGCTTGGTCTCTGTCAAGGTCGGCACTACTATATGACTGTTCACTCTAAATGTTAGAAGACATCTGTGTTTGTAAATGGTTTAGGAAACAGTGTGTACTGTTTACTGGTCAGGATGAAGCTTGCAGGGCATGATGAGAAAGATGCTTCACAGGAAACCTGACCCTGAAACACTGGTTCTGGATATGAATTCTGAGACCTTGGGTGCCCCCTGGAGACCTGTGAACCCCCAGGTTACCTACATGGCTCCTGGTGTCTTGTGTGTTCCTGATGACCTGAGTGCCCCCAGGTGAACTGAGTGGCAACTAGTGGCCTCAATGCCCCATGGAGACCTGAACATCCCCCTGGAGGTCTGAGTGCTCAATGCAGAACTGAGCGACCCTTGTGTCCTCTGCTCCCCCTGTTACCCTGAGCACCCCAGGAGATCTCAGTTACCCCTGTTATCCTGAATGCCCCCTCATGACTTTTAGGTAACCTAAGGGCAAATTGCAATTTTTGTGCCCATGCTCAGCTCTCAGAAGTCCTTTGTGGTGTTTGAGCCAGCTCTGTGGCTAGGCCTATCCTGTCCTGTTCACACTTAGAGGCGGTTCTCATTGTGTGGCTGTTAATCCTGGGGAAACCTCCAAGGCGGTGGCCAGCACCTGCTTTATCCCTCTTCCTCTTGCCTAACAGACTGCCTAAGTGATGGACATGTGGCTCTTGTGGTCTGGACCCTAGTATGTGATATAGAATATAGGATAGTATGTGAACCATCCACTGCATCCACTCTGCTGGAGTCGGTGGATCCAATTCCACCAGAAATTACTGGTTGAGATGGAGAACCCCAAGATGCTGCCAGCGAGGTTCAGGGTGTGCAAGGCACTCACCAGTTGGGCAGCTGCACCTGGGACAGGACCCCTGGGGACAAGGAGACTCAGCATGGGCCAGTCACCAGCAGTCACAACCATTCCCATCATCCCACATCTGACATCTGAAACCCTCACCTTTGGGACCTCTCACCAGGCACAAGGAAGGCCCTACAGTCTCTTCTGTTTCTCGAATACAGTTCTGCATTCCTTAGGGACTTCAGCCCTGTCTGAGGAGAGACCTGTGGGCTCCCACACCCTGAGATTGGAGTTTACTCTAGATCTTGAGAAGTTTGCCTGTGTGGGAGGGAGCATGTCCTTATAAATGGACAAAAATTGAGTCAGGCTCCCCTGGTCCTTCCAGGTCCACCTGTGGGCATCTCTTTGTGGATCCACAGGCTTGTTGGTCCTCGGTCAAGGCAGCATTTGGTCTATGAATTGTGTTGGAGTCAGGTCAAGTGATGGCCTCACCTTTCTGATCAGATAGTGAACAAATGAGTGGATCACAATTCACTATACTCTATCTGTCCAAAAGATATTTGAAGGGATCCATATTTTCTCCAGAAAACTTTCCAAATCAAGTCTTTAAATACATTCAATTTTAACAGTCCTTCCTCACATAACTGCATAGGAAAAATCTATATTGATGTCCAGTCTGGTGTAAATATAACAAGCAAAGGACACTTGTTCCCAGGATCATATTTCTTTTAGTTTCCACACTGATGTATTAACCTCACCTGACAACTACCTGCAAAGCATGGGCACACCTGGAGACTTCTGATCTTGATGGTTCTCTGCTGATGGGGTTTGCTTCCTCAGTCATCTGCAAAGCTTGGAAGCAGTGCTGACATCTTTAAGTGCACAGACACCAAGACATGGGCACTTTTCTGTCACCTGCAGATATGATTCCCATGCATGGCTGGTGTCTCCATCTCCTGAGAAATCCCCATCCAACACAAGGGGCTGTTAATTCAGGGAGGAGGCACAGATTTCACAGAAAAGTGGGGGACTCTTCACTGATATGGCACAGCTACCATCAGTATCTGAGGTAAGAAGTTAATGGCACTAAAACAACCACATTAATGAAAATGGATTGGCTGACCTGGACATCATTGGAATCTAAACATCCGGAGCCTAAAGAAATGGTAGAAAATGTGTTCATAGTCCTGAAGGCATGTGCCAAGAGGATAAATGCTGAGTTAGCTGAATAGACTTCAAATAGAGATCAGAATGCTAGATAGTAGATAGATGATAAGTGGATAGGTGATGGATGATAGAGGGTAGATAGATGATAGATAATAGATAATTTTATGTTATATTAAAGTCATTATAGAGGATTCACATCATTATGAATGTATTATAATGAAATTACCCACTATTGGCAATATTTTTTAAAAGACCATATTTTCATATGGAAAAGAATATTTGACACCAACTTTAGATATACAAAATAAATAATTATGACTTCAATATTTTCTGAATACAGCTTCCACATGGGGTAGCACATGCTTGCTTGTAGATTCCTCCTCCCTCTGGGGCTTTGGCTTCCACTCCCATTTGTTCCCAGGGTCTCCCTTCCCAGGATGTCCTGAGCTCTGGGATGTGCAGGGACAAGAGCTCTGTCCTGGATCTGGACCATTGTCCCTCTGGCCTAACATTTACAGCTCCTTCCAGGCCCTTGCTCAACCACCAGGCTTCTGCCCACCAGGCTCCATCCCTGCATCCACCACCTGCCAGCCTCCTTCTGGACTCTTTCATTCATTTCCTGTGGATTTAACAACAGTTTGTTAGGTTGGCAGGTCTCCTAATAATATTTCACATTGAGGAAAAACTGTATAGGTAAAACATGACAGACTCTCTCCACCATTGCCTTGAGTTCATTCCCATCATGTTATTATTTTGCATCCCATCTCAGCCCCTTGACCCCACAGTGTTGCATTAGAAACTGTCACTTTCATGAACTGAACTAAATCTGTCCCCCATACACAACTGGTCCATCCTATCTATCCACTCTATACAGTCATCAGACAACCACCCAGCTAAGAAGGAACACAATACAGAGTGTGAAGGCATAAGTATTTATAGAAATAATTTTAGAAAATTCTATCTGATAATCAAGGTAATGAGATATTTACAGAAGTAACTTAAATATGGTAAATGACCATATTTATTATAAGATTCTATGAGTTTAGATGAACATAATCAAGTTACAGGACAACTCAGTAACCACAGGTCAAAGAAATGCATCATTCTCAGGTCTATCCAAAGCACTGGATAGACCTGCACAACAGGTTGTCCTGTTGCTGTCCTGTCCTGCACAACAATTAGTTTCCTGTCTCACCTCTCTCTCAGGTCCTCAAGGGTTCTCTCTGTCAAAAATAAATAAACATTATAAAAATAAAGATATACATACAGATCAGTGGGATTTAATCGAGAACCAGAAATAAGCCCCTTCCTCTATGGTCAACTGAATTCTGACAAGGGCAGACAATGTGACATGGAAGAAACAATGGTCTTTTCAACCAAGGGTGCTAGACAGCTGGATATCTATGTGCAGTGGAATGAGATTGGGTCCATACCTCATATCACATACAAACATCAACTGAAAGTGGATCAACAGTTTAAATGTAAGAAGTAAAATTATAAACTCTAGAAGAAAGAAATTGAGATAAATCTTCATGACCATTGGGGTTAGCTATGCTCTTAGAGTTGACACCAAAGCACAAACAAGGAAAGAAAAAATAGATAATTTGAGTTTTGTCAACATTAGAAACCTTTGTACATCAGAAGATGCTATACCAAGTGTGAAAAGACAATGCATATAATGGAAGAAAATATTTGCACAGTATTTGTCTGGTAAGAGTCTGTTATACAGAATATATACAGAGTTTCCACAACTCATCAACAAAAAGACAACCCAATTTTTAATATGGACAAAGGACTTGGATATACCTTTCCCCAGTGAGATCATACAAATTGTGAATAGCACAAGAAAAGATGTTGAATATCATTTCTCCTTATGGAAATGAAGATTTAAACCGTAGGTAGATACAATTGTACATGCAAAAAATTGCTATAATCAATACAACTACAAAATAACAAATGGTAGTTAAGTTCTTGAGAAATTAGAATCCTTCAACCTTGCTTGTGTAAAGTGGTGGAGACTATGTGTAAAATAGTTTGGCATTTCCTTCAAAATATAAAAGCATAGAATTAATACATGGCTCAAAAATTCTACTCCTAGATGTATACACACCCCTAAAGGATTGAAAAAAATAGTTGTTAAAAATGGCATGTGCACAAACATACATAACAGCACTGTTCACAATAGCCAATTGGTAGAAAGAATGAAAATGGCTATCGGTGAGTGAATGGATTAACAAAAAAAACCAATATTATTCTGTAATAAGGGAGTAAAGTAAAATGGTGCATCTGTAGAGAACAGTATAGTGGTTCTTCAGAAAATGAACACAGAACTCCACCTGTGCACATATACACCCTGAAATTGAAAGCAAGGCACATATTCATGTTCCTGTACTCATAGCAGCTTCTTCACAACAGCCAAAAGATGAAAGCATCCCAAGTGATTATTGACAGATGAGTAAATAAACAAAAGGTGGTCTATACACAATGCAATATGGCTCAGCCTTCCAAAGGACAGGAATTCTGACACCCGCTACAAGATGGATTAAACCTTGCCATTATTATGCTGAGTGAACTATGCCAGTGACAGAAGGAAAAATGCCGTATGGTTCCACTTATGTGACGTGTCCAGAGAAGTCAAACTCAGGGTCACCAAATATAATGTGGCTGTAGGGGCCAAGAGGTAAAGGGACTGGGGAGTTAGGGCTTAATAGCTACAGAGTTTCCCTTGGGAAACTTGACAACTTTATGGAGATGGATGTACAACACTGTGTATGCAGTAAATACCAGACAACTGTGTGCTTAAAGTGACTTACGTGGTAAATGTTATGTACATTTAATCAGAATGTAAAAATGAAGGACTGATACACGTCACAACATGGGTGTATGCAGAAAACATCCTCAGTGACAGAAGCCATCCAGAAACGGCCACTCAGGAACCATCTTGCTTTTTTTTTTTTTTTAACGTTTATTATTTATTGTTGAAAAAGAGAGACGGAGAAAGGTCATGATAGGGGGAGGGTTAGGCATCTGAAGCAATCTCTAGGCTCTGAGTTGTTAGCACACAGCCAGAAGCAGGTGCTCGAACCCATCAACTTCGAGATCATGACCTGTGGGGCCCCCAGGCGCCCCAGGAACCACCTTGCTCTTTAAATCCCCCCAGGTTACACAGATAGGGGAAAGTCTCAGGAGCACTCCCCCAAAAGAAACCAGATCAGAATGGGAAAAGACATTTCACAGTGGGGCAGGTGGGGACACTTGAAGTGGGCCTGTGGTCTGGGTTCTAATGTGGAAACACAGGGATTTCCTCATTTGGGGTTCTGTGGTGGTTTCTCGGGAGGGCGTCCTCGTTTGGGTTAAAATGCACCAAAGTATCTCATGTGAAGTGGCAAACGCGGGAAAGAAACGAGCGTCCAGGTAAAGCGTATCTGCGCTGCTGTGACACGTTCACTGCACGTCTGAAGTCACAGAGTAAGGTACTCCTCCAAACAACCGTGTCAGCCCCACATGTCAGAAGCAAGAGAGGGGTCAAACGCTGTGACGTAGGCCCACGCCCAGACCCATCTCACCCAGGCGGAGAGGCCACGGGCCCTGCAGGAGGCAGCACGTGAGCCAGAGGCACGTGGGGGGTTCCCTTGGTGGCCACCTGATTGGGTGCAGCGGAAGCAGTGGGATTTGGAATTCCGGTTGTCCACAAGATGCCACTAATAAGCTGTTAGAACTGCGAAAAATAATGAAGGGACATCTCACGGAAGTGGACTCGGGAGGCGGGGAGGGGAGGCTGGAAGGCGGAGCCCACCACCCAGGGTCAGGCTCGGGAACAACCCACCGCTACAGACCCAAGATTAGAACCCTCCGCGGAGAGAAGCCCCAGGCTCAGGCCCCACCAGGGGAAGCTGTGCCCTGCGGCCCCTACAGGAAACCCACCGCCACTGCAGCTGGGCCCGGGAGGCGCCTGCTCGCCCTGCAACCCTGCTTTCCTCCTGCTGACTTCGCTTCCAAACCAGCCTCCCAACTTCCTCTTCTCCGGAAACAGCGTTCCTCTCCGTGTGCTCCCCACCCGGCCGCGGGTTTGCCACAGCTTGCTGGGCCCGGATGGCAATTCTCCGCTACTCCTGAATAAACCCGCTTTTGCTGGTAACGTAACGGGCGGCGTTATTTCCAAGGGCAACGGAAGGATAAACGAGGACACTCGCAGGATAGGAGATCAGCACACACACACCACGTGCACGTCTGCACGCTCCTGACGACCCGTCGGAAAGAGAAAGGAAGAGACGGTGCCATTTGCAACCGCCGCAGAAGGAACGACGTGCCCCAGAGGCAATCTGAGCAAGGAGGTGGCAGGCCTGCTGTCCCAGGACAGGGCACTGGGGACAGAAACGGAGGAAGACGCACGGGGGCGGAGAGCTGCTCTGTGCTCCTGGCCGCGGAGGAACCGACCCCGTGAGCACGTCTGTCCTGCCCGGAGCGACCTGCAGTTCCGGGGTGTCGCACCGAACTCCCCACGGCGCCGTCGCAGACTCGGGAGGGACCCCCCGCCCCGCGCGGAGGCTGAAGGGACCCGCAAGGCCAGAGCGGCGGGAGTGCAAGCTCCGCCAGGGAACCGACCCCGCTCCTGGCCCGTGAACCGCAGAGGAAGCGGCGGGAACCGAGTGGGCGCGGAGCAGGAACACGGCCGCGCGGCCCCGCCGCCCGGCGCCGGTGAGGTAAGCCCCGCGGGGGACACAGTGTCACCGCGCACGACGCTGCGCAGGGTCCTTTCCCCCCAGGGTCTGGGGAACACCGCCCCCCTCAGCCTCCAGGTTCCGGAAGCTCCTCTTCCTGGGGCCTGGCTTTCTCCTCACCTGCTCCTCCCTTGGCGGGACCTGAGAGGACCGGGTTCTTGTCCGTGTGGACGCGGGGCCACGTCCCCCTGAATCTTCCATAGCGGGTCCTGAGGAGACCGAGTTCTTGTCCGTGTGGACGCATGGCCACGTCCCCCTGAATCCTCCACAGCGGGTCAGACGAAACCGGGTTCTTGTCGGTTTGGACGCGGGCCCTCGTCTTCCCGAATCCTCCTCAGTGGGTCCTGAGGAGACCGGGTTCTTGTCCGTGTGGACGCAGGTCCAGGTCCTCCCGAATCCTCCACAGCGGGTCCTGAAAAGCCGGATTCTTGTTGGTGTGGACACGGGACCTTGTCCGCCCGAAGTCTCCACAACAGATCCTGAGGAGACCAGGTTCTTGTCGGTTCGGACGTGGGGCCACGTCCCCCTGAATCCTCCACAGTGGGTCCTGAGGAGACCGGGTTCTTGTCAGTGTGGATGCGGGGCCATGTCCCCCTGAATCCTCCACAGTGGGTGCTGAGGAGACCGGGTTCTTGTCAGTGGGCACTCGTCCACCCGAAGTCTCCACAACGGATCCTGAGGAGATCGGGTTCTTGTCGGTTTGGACCTGGGACTTCGTCCTCCGAATCCCCCACAGCGGGTCCTGATGAAGCCCGTTCTTGTCAGCATGGACACAGGCCCTAGTCCTCCCGAATCCTCCGCAGGGGGTCCTGTGGAGACCAGGTTCTTCTGGGTTTGGACGTGGGCCCTAGTCCTCTTGAATCCTCCACAGCGGGTCCTGACGAAACCAGTTCTGGTCGGCGTGGACGCAGTCCCTCCTCCGCCGGAAGTCTCCACAGTGGGCCCTGAGATCAGGTTCTTGCCACGTGGACAGGAACCTATGTCGTCCTTTTCCCCCACTGTGAATGTAATGGCACAGACTTAAGGTCAGAGTGGTCCTTCATGAAGAGCTCCTTAGATTGTGTTGTCAAGGGTCTCTACTCCAGGTTGGAAATGGTCAAGGATCTTGGGCGCATGACACAAGGCAAAAACAAAAAACCAAAAACCCCACACTCTTTGAATTGTCCCCAGTCTTAGAGTTGGATGGCGTCACCTAGGCTTGACCTCTCCCAGTGGGCCTGTGCTGCCATGCCATAAAAATCCAAGTCCCAGGAATCAGAGCTTCTTTCTTCCTACCTCTGTGAGCTCTGGGGGCTTGGGGAGCGTCTTCCTCAGAGCCTTCCCCCCTTTTTTTTTGTCTGTGTCTCCTGCCCTGTGCTTTGGCGTGCTTGTCGTGGTCTTTTGATAGAGTGAAAAGTCTGGAGGCTCCTCTAGGGTGTGTCTGTAAACAGGCTGTGGATACTTTGAGTTTTTCAGTGAATGATGACTTTGGCGGTCTTGGACCAATTCAGTCAGCTGCAGCATGTCAAGTGCTGTAAGCAACAGCTCGGAGCCAATGATGAAGACCCACAAAGCCAATCAATGTCCTTGTCTCCCTCCCTTTGGACAAATGATTCCAGGAAGCCTTGCATTTCCATGATGGTATAGTGCCTGGCACCATTTCTGTCTCTCACGCTGGTCCTTGGACATGTAGGTGTAGTGGATCGTGACAGGGAGAATCTGGGGTAGAAGTTAGCTCTTCCCGGAGTCGTGTTCCGTGGCCTCCCACACTGAGGTGTCCCTCTCAATACCTGACAAGTGGGGAGCCATTGGCGACAGCAGCGAGGATTGCAGCCACTAGAGGGAGCTTGCCTTGGCCAAGTCGTCCACCCTGGGTGCCATGATGCTCCTTGTAGATTTGCCTCCATCACTAGCTAGGGCTGGCTAATCAAGCACAACACCACGGTGCTGGCCACAACACAGTGGACCAAGCAGCTGGCGTCTTCTTCGACACTAATCTAGGAACACTGTCCTCGGTGTCCACCTCCTTTCGAGGTGAATAGGAAATACACACCCCTGTACCCCCAGACTGGTGCCTGCTTGTTGGTCTCTGCAGGGTGTATGACCTTTTATGGCACTGATAATTTAGGGTGAGGGTTTCTGGCAACACCTGGCATAAGCCCAAATCAAAGCTACAGACCACCAGCAAGCACCAGCTCCTTCCCATAGCAGCTGAGACGTGAGGGTGAGGAATGAGTGAGCCATTCTTAGGTCTAAGGCATTGTAGGGGGGCATCAGCTAGGCTCCCAATCCCATCCTTGGGGATAAATGTATTGTGGGACCTCAGCTTCTGGACTGAATTAAGAACATGTAGACTGTGACCTGCTGAAGGAAGTGGCAACAGCAAGTCACAGTGGGTGACAGGCAGCTCCCTAGGCATCTGAGCTCTCCCTTGGGGTACATGAGATGTGTGGGCCCCTTGTGACTGAAGGTGGGGTTTTAGTACACCCCCAACAAAGGAAATGGAAGCACAGGATTTATGACTTACAGAGCCCAGAACAAGAGGGCACAAGGACCCAGGGAAGGGCAGGCCTCCATCCCACATTCGCAATGATCAGGACATAGAAAACAGGGTAGCAAGTACAGGATTTCTTGGGAGCGGATGGGGCTGAATTCGCTAACTTTCAGAGGCTCACCTCTGTGTTATTCTAGAAGGTGCTTGGAAAACCAAAGTGGGAACCCTAGGCAGATTCTTATCTAAGGTTAAACTCACTGAAAAGTAGGCAAGAGAAAGAGAGCAGGGATTCACATTTACCGGTCTCCCTCTGGATGCCAGAGTCATCCATAGGCACTTGTGCCTACCTTTCTGATTGATTTATGGGGTGCTCTTTCAGCCTCATGATCTCAGTCTCCCACATTTGGAAATTTTGTCTCCAGAGAGGCACAGCTTGTGCTAGGTGGAACCTAATGCCAGTCCCCTCCCCTCACAGCCCACAGACACCCCCGTGTGGGACAGGTAGTATGGGTGGGTGGTAGCCCTCCATTATCCTGAACCCACATGGGACTGAAGGAAGACAGATTACCTGGAGAATGAGAAACTTTTCAGTCCACAACAGCGCAGTTTTGGAGAAAACTCATGAAGTTGCCAATAAAGGAGCTTGTGTCACCTTCTCTTAATTCTGGAACCAGACACTTCCGCTCAAGGCACAGCTCTGACTCAGGTCCTCTTCCCAGAAACTAAGGCTCAGTTTGGGCTCTTACAGGCTTAAAAACTACATAAAGGCCACAAGCATGCAGTTTTCAAGTTTTATTTCAGAGTACTGGTCGGTGACCCATGAGAGACCTGGTGTCAGAGCCGTGATGTGCCTGAGGACCCTTGTGTATCCCGCAGTCCCTTGGAAACGTGGATGTCAGCAGTGCCGCCTAAATACTGTATTTTTACAGATGCACCAGATGCATTGTCTACAGCTGTTCAGGGCATGGAGGCTAAATTATGGATTATCTTCTCCAAAAATCTCTTCCTTAAATTTCTGTGTGTTTATAGTTCTGACATTTCCAGAAACAACAAAGAGGAATGCAGCTATTATGGCATAAATGTGACCAAAAACCACTCTGAGATATACCATGGATTCATGACTTTGCCTGACTGACTGAATTCTTCTTGGAGGGGTCCACTGACTGTGCTCCCACCAGTGCCTTGTTCGTGCACCATGGAGGATCCCAGCCTATGTGGCAGTGGCAGTTCCTGTTATGGTTGCACATCCCTCTGTGACTGCATTTCTCTGGGATAGAGTCATAATTCAGCTGAGCCCCACTGCCATTGCAGTAGGTATCCTGACAGAACTTTCCAGGAGCACAGGAAGTACCAGTTCTCAACCAATCTCGGTTGTTCCTGTGCTACGATGTGAATCCAGCCCCAAACATCAGAACCCTGGATCTCAGACAGATGGAATCCAACATGCTCTTGCAGCTGAGGGAGATGTGTGACATTCCTACACTGCAGCCTTCCACAAGGCACGTCTGTGTGGGAACAGGGTTCAGCGTTGAATTCCCCGGGGTCTTCTGTAGTGTCCATGTAGGCTGCCTTTATGATTTATAGTATAGCAGACATCTTCACCTTTCCCAGAATTTCTGCCAAAGTTTCTTGGCAGTGCATAGTGCAGTCAGTGCAGTTTCCATGATAGCAGCAGCCCTCTTCAATGCACGCAGTTCCATCTTGCATATGGAAGTCATCAGGGCCCGAGAAGGACACCCCATGGCAGTACTCTGGAAGATCACATATATCTTCGATTGTTCTGCAGAGTGTCCAAGCAGCGGAGTTGGTGCAGTCTGTATAGCATCTGCCTGTATTCCATTTGCTGCCATGGGTTAAAATACAATCACTCATACAGCACAGATTGCTATAGCACTGCTCTAAGGATCTGCAGTCACAATTCTTGCCTGGGTCAGCTAAGTAGTTTCCAAAATGATTGTGGGTCAGGCTTTTATTTCAATGGACCATTTAGGTTTGAAGAGGCACTTGCCTAATCTGTCACTGATTTTCTGCTGCATATGAATGAAAGAACACTCACTGAAAGCTTCAGGTACACAAGGGAATTGGGTCCTAATGCAGTTGGACCTTTTCTGGCAAGCATATTCATCAGTGTCAACCCACAAAGCAAAATTTTTTTGCAGTCTGATGTTTTGCTATGACAGACATGAGTAAATAATGTCTGCCTAAATATCCTATCATGATGGGGCTTTGTGGATGGCATATACTGCATACAACTGGACTGAAATTAACTTCATGGGATCCATCTCAAATCTCAATTAAGGATGAATGTGGTTTAAGAATTTGAAAACACTTGGACTCATAGAATCGAAAAAAAGGACTCTGGTGCAACACATATTTGCCCATGTTAGCTGGATGTCTCTCATTATAAATTATCATGAAACCAATATAGTAACTTACATGAATGCCATGAAACAATGAGTCAATTAAGCTAACTAGCCTTATTAGGAATTGGGCACATTTTGACACGTGGTTGAACACACTATATATTGTTTAGGGTCTGAGAGCAAAATTCCATGATGGGATGACTATAACTTACTAGAGATCCTGAGCACTACACTGGCATTTGCTTGAGGAACAGGGTGTTCCCTATGCTCCTTATATCCCAGGTTATAAGTAGGTCCCATTGCATTGGTGTCGGCCACTCTCTGAGAAACAATGTGTTCAAATGTTGCGAATCACTGAGGTGTCTGATTTCATAGGCAATGCCATCCAACTTCATGATACATTCAAGGCCCTGATAGCACATGTCTGTGGTAACCATGGAAAGAGGAATCTCCTCCAGATAGCTGCGGTAGTAACAGTCTGGAGGCATGGAGGGGTAGTCCATCTGCAAGTCTCCCTGATCATCCTGAGTCATCATCAGCAGATGATGTATGGACCAAAATGATGTATTTATGAACCAAAATGATGATGTATGGACCATCAGATGTATGGACCAAAAGGGTTTCTTGCGCCGCATGTGGATAACGTGTCTCTTGTCCCCAAAACACAGGCTACAGGACAGCCAGCCAGGCATCTGAATGCCCTTGTCGTTGTGCAGCTCCTTCTTGCTAATTAACACCTCAAGGAGATGTAGCGCCATGAGGGACGTCCTTGAGAACCCTGGACAAGAGATAGCACTGCCCAGAGTGCAAACTTCAAGAGGGACGCCCTCAGCGTGATCTGGCCCTCTGCCAGCCTCATGCCCCTGCTCAGGGACATCTGCCAGTGAGAGTGGATAAATGGAGGATCCTCAGCAAAGTGACCTCTAGGCCATCTGACACAACAGAGGGCTGAGCCAGGTGGCCAGCACCCTGCACCTGGAAGCCACTTGTGGGGTTAGGTAACAGTCCCAGAGTGTGGCATTGGGTGACCCTGCACAACAGTTCAGCTGGGGTGGATGTGGAAGCAGCAGATGGGCCAGTTCAAGAGTGCTTACATGGACATAGTGGGGACTTGGACCCAGAGACATGGCTCTATTCAACACATTCCATCTTTCCTCAAGCTAGTGAATATGGGATATGCAAATTTAACACCCTGAGCTTCTCTACCAATTCAATGTCCTGTGGTACTGCTGGGTCACTTTCTATCGATGACTACCTTTCCTCATTATGGAGACTAATGCTTCCTACTTTCTTGGTATGTGGAGGTGGGCATTGTCAATTTTACCTTTATTGGTGATGAAAAAAATAGCTTTGTCGTTTTTCATGTCTCATTCTGGTTAGATATTAGTTTTTAAGCAATTTCTTTCTTTTGGTTTTTGCTTTGAAGCTTCCTCTGAGTTTACTGAGGAAAACATTTCCCAGTATTCCATGTGATGCTTGGTGAAGTACAAGGTTGTATTTTAGTATTTTTTTATGCCAGCTGGGGAGAACAGAAAGTACTGCTGACATGTGTGAGCCCCAGGGGTTTTCCGCTCTAATCCCTTGTTGGGGTTCTTTCCTGGCCTCTGGCAGTCTCCTCCCATGCATGTGTGGTTCCCTCGTCAGCTGGAGATGCCAGGGAGTGGAGGTAACTTTGGCAGCTTGCACCGTGGAGTCTGCACATGATCAAAAGACGTTATCAACAATGGAACTCCCTTGTTTGATTAAGTACCCTCTACTACTTTAAAAAAACCCTGGGTCAGGCAGAAACCCTCAAAGTTGGCTTTTGGACAGGAGTCTGCATTCTCACCAGTGGCTGGCCTTGTGCATAAAGCTCAAATTCCTTTCCTACCAAAACGAAAACTTTGAACGTTGACTTTTCCAGGAAGGCAGCTGAATTTTTGTTTTGATAACAATAAAACAGAGAGCGGAGTGGCATTTGCCAGGGGCTGGCAGCAAGGGACAATGAGGGTTAGATATCAAGGGGTGTGATTTTCTGTTATGCAAGACGACTAAGTTCTAGAGGTTTTCTCCACAACGTTACACCTGTAGTTAACAATACTCTACTGTACGGTTAACATTTAGGGAAGAGGGTGGATCTCAGTTTCAGTGAGATCTTACTACAATACACGAGTTTTTCTCCTCACTCAAAGTATGCATGGACACACACTCTGTACAGATAAGTGAAAATAATTTTTAAAAATGTACATATTTGGATCCTAACCCTGAGGATATGCCATTTACAAATATCTTCTTCCATTCCATAGGTTGCCTTTTAGTTTTGTTTATTGTTTCCTTCACTGTGCAGAAGATTGCTATTTTGAGGTACCAATTGTTCATATATGTATGTTTGTGATTTTCTTGTAATATTTTTAATTTAAATTCAAGTGTGTTAAACATACAGTGTAGTATTGATTTCAGGTGTACAATTTAGTGATTCATCACATACATATAACACCCAGTTCTCATCTCAACAGGTGCCCTCCTTAATGCCCATCTCCCTTTCAGCCCACCTTCCCCACTTCCCCTCGGTTTGTTCTCTGTATTAAAGTATATCTTCTGGTTTCCTCCCTCTCTGTTTTTATCTTATTTTATTTTTCCTTCCCCTATGTTCTGTTTCTTATATTCCATATATGAGTGAAATCATATGATATTTGACTTTTTCTTACTGACTTATTTCACTTAGGTTAACACTTTGTTGTTCCACCCACCTTGTTGTAAATGGCAAGATTTCATTCTTTTTGATGCTTGAGTAATATTCCATTGTATATATTTACCACATCGTCTTTATTCATTCGTCCCTTGATGGATATTTGGGCTCTTCCACAATTTGCTTATTGTTGATAGGGCTGCTATAAACATTGGGGTGCCTGTGCCCCTTCGAATCAGCATTTTGGTATCCTTTGGATAAATTCCTAGTAAAGCAATTGCTCAATCACAGGATAGTTCTATTTTTAATTTTTTTGAGGAATCTCCACACTATTTTCCAGAATGGCTGCACCAGTTTGCATTCCCACCATGTTAATTTTAGCCATCCTGACAGGTGTGAGGTGTTATCTCATTGTGCTTTTGATTTATGTTTCCTTGATGAGAAGTGACAATGAGCCTCATTACACGTGTCTTATCGCCATCTAGAAGTCTTTGAAAAATGTCTATTCATGTCTTCTGACCATTTCTTCACCAGATTATTTGTATTTTTGAGTGTCGAGTTTGATAAGTTCTTTATAGATTTAGCATACTAAGCCTTTATCTTATATGCCATTTGCAAATATCTTCTCCTGTTTTGTCAGTTCCCTTTTAGTTTTGTTGATTGTTTCTTTGTTGTGCAGAAGCTTTTTATCTTGATGAGGTCCCAATAGTTCATTTTTGCTTTTGTTTCCCTTGCGTCTGAGAGATGTCTAGTAAGAAGTTGCTCCGACTGTGGTCAAAAAGGTTGGTGCCTGTGTTTTCCTCTAGGATTTTGATGGTTTCCTGTCTCACATTTAGGTCTTTCATCCAATTTTGAATTTGTTTTTGTGTATATTGTAAGAAAGTGGTCCAGTTCCATTAGAGTTTCCTGTTGCTGTCCAGTTTTCCCAACAGCATTTGTTGAAGGGACTGTCATTTTTCCATTTGATATTGTTTCCTGTTTTGTCGAAGATTAGTTGACCATTTATGGGTTTTCTACTCTGTTCCATTAATCTATGTGTCTCTTTTTGTTCCAGGAGCATACTATCTTGATGACTACAGCATTGTAATATAGCTTGAAATCCAGAATTGTGATGCCTCCATTTTTTTTCTTTTTCAGGATTGCTTTGGGTGTTCAGGGTCTTTTGTGGTTCCATGATAATTTTAGAATTATTTGTTTTAGCTCTGTGAAGAATGCTTGTATTATTTGACAGGGATATTTGCATTGAATGTCTAGATTCCTTTGGGTAGTATCAACATTTTAACAATATTTTTTTTGTTTTAATCCATGTGCATGGAATATTTTTCCATTTCTTTGTGTCTTCTTCAATTTCTTCCACAAATGTCCCAGGTTTCAGAGTAAGGCTCTTTTAACTCTTTAATGAAGGTTATTTCTAGGTATCTTATGGTTTTTGGTGTAATTGTAAATGGGATCATTCCTTGATTTCTCTTTCTCCTGCTTCATTACTGGTGTATCGAAATGCACACATTTCTGTATGTTGATTTTGTATGCTGCAGATTTAATGGTTTATTGTATCAGGACTAGCCAGTTTTTATTGGTGGAGTTTTTCAGGATTTATATATATAGTATAAAATTCAACTCCAAAACTGAATAATCCTATTAAAAAATGAGCAGAAGGCATGAATAGACTTTCCAACATGCAACATACAGATGGTCAATAAACACATGAAAAAATGTTCAACATCACTCATCATCTGGGAAATATAAATCAAAACTACAACGAAATAGCAACTCACTCCTGTCAGAATGACTAAACTCAACTACACAAGAAACAACATGTGTTGGTGAGGATACAGACAAAGGGGAACACTTTTGCACTGCTTGTGGGAATGGAAACTGGTGCAGCTTGTCTGGAAAACAGTATGGGCATTCCTCAAAATGCTAAAAATATAACTACCTTATGACTGATCAATTGAACTACTAGGTATTTACCCAAAGGATACAAAAATACTAATTTAAAGGGGATTGTACCTCTATTTTTATAGCAGCCCTATCAAAATAGCCCAGCTATGGAAGCAGTCCAAGTAAGCATTGACTCATAAATGGATAAAGCATATGTGGTATATCTACACACACACACACACAGACACACACACACAAACACACACACACACTCATACTCATACAGTGGAATATTTCTCAGCCCTAAAATGAACGGCATTTGCTCTTTGTAATGATATGGATGGAGCTAGAGAGTATTATGCTAACCGAAATAAGTCAGAGAAAGACAAATATATGATTTCATTCATATGTAGAATTTAAGAAACTTCAGATGGGAAATGGGACAAATAAGAGAGAAGAGCCACACCAAGATATAAAATGTTTTCAATGTTTTCAAATTTATTTTGAGATAGAATGGGGAAGGGGCAGAGGAAGAGGGAAGGAGAATCCCAAGCAGTCTTTTTGCTGTCAGTGGAGAAACCAAAGATGGGCTTGATCTCAGGAACCATGAAATCAAGACATGAGCCCAAATCAAGAGTCTTAGGGTTAACCCATGGAACATGTAAACACAACAAAACAGACTCTTACCTATACAAAAACTTATGGTTACCAGAGGGAAGGTGGGAGGAGGGTTAGGGAAATAGGTGATGGGGTTGCAGGGGCGCACTAATAATGAGCACTGGGTGTTGTATGGAAATGTTGAATGACTATATTTTACACCTGAAAGTAATATTACATTGCATGTTTACTAAGTGGAATTTGAATAAAATCTCTAATGATGTATTTACAGTGTCTGCAAATGGCCTTGTTGACATACAGCCCATGAAGAAACATTTATTCCAGAAAATATACTGACAGAAGGAACAGATAGAATTTTGAGCTAAGGTTTGTGCCTTTCCTTCCCCACCCCAGCTCAGCAAATGCAAACTCCAGTGCAAGTAGCTGGGACTATAGGCATGTGCCACTGAGCCTGGCTGCAAACTCCCCTCCAGACTGTTGTAGCCAATACACAGGGTTCACGGTGACCAGCTTATGTTCAGAGGACTCTTCCCCAGAGGGACAGGATGTCATGACACTAAGCTGTTTATGAGGCCAAGCCCCAGAAAGTGCCACTGAGATGTGGGACGCACACATTGTTTGCAGCCCCACTCCCAGGATGGAAACTCTGCCGTGAGTACAGTCCATTAGGGATGCTGGGAGCCTGGTCGCCACAGACCTGACTTGTATGGCAGGAGTCTCATGCCACCAGGACAAGCAAGCCACAAGGAAATGAAGGTGCCACCCACCCCTAAACTGAGCCCTCAGTTTCCACACTGAGTGAGGAGGGAATCTTGTTTGTCCTCACCTGCAGCTGCAGACTTTTGCCCAGAGTTTTTCCCAGGGATAGGGGGAGAGGGAAAAATCCACTAAACCAAGGTGCAAATCTGTTCTGGTGCAACTGACTTCATTTCCAGCTGAGGGTGAGGAAGGTCTGGGCCTCATGTTGTGTGAGAGTCAGGTGCAGGAGACAGATGGTTTCAGTGGAGTATTCCTAACCTACTCCTCCTCACCTGCAGGAGAGAGCCAGAGCCAGGGACAGTGGAGGGAACATCTCCTGTCAGAACACATGTCAGATTATGGCCTCAACAACTCTCCATTCAGAGGAGTCCGAGGTTCTGGGGTTTAGTCTGTGGAGACTTAATACATCAGAGCATGGTTGAACATAGGGGGGCACTCAAATGAAGCAGAGGATCTTACCATGTGGTGAGGAACAGAAAGACATAAAGAATGCCCAACCAAATCACTGTCACCATGGTCTGGCTGTGTGAATGTCCCAGGCCACACCACCTCTGTAATTACGAGACTACCGCCCTTCCCTCCACCATCGTGTCTTTTAGTTTCACCTGGTTTCAGATGTGCATCAGTAGTGTCACATTTATCTGAAAAGCATCCCATTGATGGAAGTTTCATACTTGGTTTATTCCTTTATATTGTGAAAGCCTTTTGCCTTATTCTTAGCTTCTAACACTAAGAAAGATGCTGTAAATATTTACACACCATTTATTTTCTGAGCATGGGATTTCATTCTGGAGCAAACACTCGGGAGTGGTATTTCCGGGTTACATGTTAAGTCGTCCATGTACAATGTCATAAGCAACAGCCAATGATTTTCCAGAGGTGGTGTTCGTTTTTCATTCCTACCTACAGTGTTTGAGGCCCCATGTGTGCTGGATGCTCACCTGAATGGTGTTGCCAGTGTTCCCTTCATACCTGAGCCCTCAGGATGAGTGCATAGGGCATCTATTGCATTCTTGATTTGAATTTCCTTGACAGTCAATGGTGTGAAGAGTCTTCTCCAGTCAGTAACTAATGTGTCTATAACCTCTAGGATGGGATGTTTACTACGCAAGGCTGTGCTTGTTTTATAGAGGGTTGTTTCCTTTCTTCCTATTGACTGTTGAGGGTTCTTAGCATATTCAGGATGCAAGTCCCTTGGTGGTTATGCAATTTGTGAATATTGTCTCTTCCTCTGTAACTTGTCTTATTGCTATTGATTGCCACGTGTTCAGAAAAAATTATTTTATTTTCACAATGCCCATTTATACTATTTCTTTTTATGGGCCTTTGTTTCTTAGGTACAATTTTGGTTTTCATAATGATTGATTACTTGTGACTGATATATTTTTTAAAATTTTTATTCTTCAGAGAGAGAGAGAGAGAGAGAGAGGGAGACAGAGTTCAAGTGGGTGAGAGACAGAGAGAGGGAGACACAGATTCTGAAGCAGGCTCCAGGCTCCGAGCTGTAAGCATAGAAACTGACACGGGGCTCAAACCCATGAACTGTAGGATCATGATCTGAGCTGAAGTCAGATGCTTAACTGACTGAGCCACCCAGGTGCCCCACTAATTTCTTGATTTACAATGTAACTAAAATCTTTTTTTTCTGGTTTCTCTCAATGTTGACTTGTTCCCTAAGTGGTCTGTGGTCTCTGTTGTTTAAGTTTATAGTGTGTAGTAACTCATTTTCATGGCATGGTTTTTTCATAATATATGGAAATTCTGTTCTCATGCTGAAATTGAACTCAAGTTTCACAAGATATGCTGTGTGCGTCTTTTTAGCCAGATTGTTCATCAGATTTGATAGATGTGCTCTGGGGCCAAAAAACACATTAACCTTTCCAGGTTTTGTGGTTTCTATATGTGTCAGGAGCCATTGAGCTCTGTGCACACAAGCAAGTTCGTGACGCAAGATGTTTCCTTCACAATTCTATGCGAAATGCTGACAATTCATTCTGTGCATTGTCACTGTCAGACACTTCATGAATAGAACACATGAAACTGTTTTATCATTTCCTGAAATTATTTTTTGTTTTGCATGTTTGGGAGTATAAGATATTTTCTTCTTTCCACGGGGAGCTCATACTGCATTTGTGGAATTATTCCAGGCTTCTCATCTCCTAATGCTTTTGCAACGTGCTGTACAATGTTTTACTAAATGCATATTTAGGTTTATTTGTACCCTGCCACTTTGGGTGATAGGAGCCCATGAGACAGGCTGCACCATATGGGTTTTTATTTGTCCCCATGTAAGTGATCTGTCATATTGTACATTTATAGAACACATAGCCCCTCACTTTAATGCACCAGAAACAGGGGACATGCTTCTTTTCAAAGAGAAGGGAAAGGAATATAAGGGAGTGGAGCCAGGAAGGTCGAGGGAGGAAACCAGGAGCCTGGCAGTAATGGTCATCACTCCACACTTTCCAGTTCTGCAGATGAGGGTCCCTGCTGAGGCCCAACCTGGGTTCTTGTGCAGGTGTCTGTACAAGCTGCCCATGGGTTGTCGGCAGTAGAGTCGAGAAGGGCAGCTGTGGTTTGAATTACAGCCCACCTGGCACCACTGGAAAAGTCAATTATGTTAATGTCCACTACCAGTTAGGGATCAAATGGGTAAATGCAAGAAGTTAGACTCACTACCTTAGATTCCATGTTCATGACAATTTGTGACAATGTTTCTCCCTTTCTTTTTTTTCCCACTTTTGTAACTTTTTAAGTTTGTGTTTAAATTTTTATCAGATTACATACTGTGTAATATTAATTTCAGTAGTAAAATATATTGATTCATCACCTACTTTCACATCCGGTATGCATCAGAACACGTGGCCTATTTAATCCCCATCACCCATTATCCCATCCCACACACACCTGCCCTGCAGCAACCCTCAGTTTGGTCTCTAACTTTAGAGTTTTTTTATGATTTCTTGCTTTTTTCCCTTCCCCTATGATAATCTGTTGTGTTTCTTAAATTGCCCATTTGAGGAAAACATATGGTGTTTGTCTTTCTTTGACTGACTTACTTTGCTTAGCATGATTCCCTCTAGCTGCATCAACATCTTTGCAAATGGCAAGATTTCCTTCTTTTTTTCTGACTAATATTCCATTGTATACATATAGCTCATTCATCACTCGGTGGACTTTTGGTCTCTCCTCACTTCGGCTCTCATTGTTAATGCTGCTGTAAACATTGGGGTGCATGTGACTACTCAAATCAGAATTTTTGTATCCTTTGGGTGAATACCTAGTAGAGGAATTACTGGAGTGCAAGGTAGTTTCAGTTTTAAGTATTTAAACTTTTCTGGAATGGCCACAGCACTTTGCATTCCCACCAAGAGTATAAAAGGGTTCCCTTTTCTCCTCATCCTCATCAATATCTGTTGTTTCCTGAGTTGTTAATTTTAGCCATTCTGAGAGTTGTGAGGTCCTATCTCATTATAGTTTTGATTTGTATGTCCCTGATGTTGAGTGATGATGAGTATTTTTCATTAGCCATCTGGATGCTTTCTTTGGAAAAGTGTCTAGTCATGTCTTCTGCCCATTTCTTCACTGGATTATTTGTATTTTGGGTGCTGAGTTTGATATGTTGTCTGTAGATTTTGGATAGTAAGGCTTTATGAGATATATCATTTGCAAATACCTTTTTCAATTCTGTAGGTTGCCTTTTAGAGTAGTTGATTGTTTCTTTAGTTGTGCAGAAGCTTTTTATTTTGATGAGGCCCCAGTTATTAATGTTTGCTATTGTTTCCTTTGCCTTCTGAGACACGTCTAGTAAGAAGTTGCTATGTCCGATATCAAAGAAGTTGCTGCCTGAGTTCTCCTCTAGGATTTTGATGGTCTCCTGTCTCACATTTAGGTCTTTCACCCATTTTGAATTTATTGTTGTGTATCGTGTAAGAAAGTGGCTCGGTTTCATTCTTCTGCATGTTCTGGTCCAGTTTTCCCAACACCCTTCATTGAGAAGACTGCCTTTTTTTTTTTTTTCCATTACATAGTCTTTCCTACTTCATCCAAGATGAGGTGACCATACATGTGTGAGTCCATATCTGGGCTTACTAGTCTGTTCTATTGATCTGTGTGTCGCTTTTGTGCTTGTAGCATACTGTCTTGATGACTACTGCTTTGTAATGTAGCATGAAGTCTGAAATCATAAAGTCTCCTGCCTCTTTGTGTAGCATAGACATGTCAACAATAATTTGCACCTTCAATCCTGAACATTGACTGTGTTTCCATTTCTTTGTGTCATCCTCAGTTCTTTCATCGTATTTGTATTTTTCAGAGTATAGATCTTTTAACCCTTTATTTATCCTATTATTTTTGGTGCAATTTTAAAGGGGATGAATTTTTTTTTGATTTGTCTTTCTGTTTCTTCATTATTACTATATACAAATGCAATAGATTTTTTCATGTTGATTTTGTATCTTGTTACTTTGCTGAATTTGTGTATCAGTGCTTGCAATATTTTGGTGGATTCTTGGGTTTTCTATATAGAGTGTCATGTCCTCTCTGAAGAGGGCAAGTTTGACTTCTTTCTTGCCAATTTGAATGCCTTTATTTATTTTTGTTGTCTGTGAGGATAAGACTTCCAGTGATATGTTAAGTAGAATGATGGGAATGGGCATCCCTCTTGTGTTCCTGACACTAGAGGAAAAGGTTTTTGTCCCCACTGGGGATATTAGCTGTGGGGTTTTCATAAATGGTCTTTATGATGTTAAGGTATGCTTCCTCTATGCCTTGTTGAGGGTTTTTATTAAGAAAGATTGCTGTACTTTGTGAAATGCTTTTTTTACATCTATTGAGAGGATCATATAGTTTTTATCCTTTATCTTATAGATGTGTTGTATGACATTGAGTTATTTGTGAATATTGAACCACACTTACAGCCAAGGAATGAATCCCACTTGATCGTGGTAAAAAATAATTTTAGTGTATTTTTGAATTCAAGTAGCAATTATTTTCTTGATAATTGTTGCATCCATGCTCATTAGGGCTAGTGGCTTTTAAGTCTCCTTTTTAGTGGGGTTTGATTTGATTTGGAACCATGATCATACTGTTCTTATAGAATGAGTTTGTAAGTTTTCATTCCATTTCTATTATTTGGAACAGTTTGAGAAGACTAGAATCTTCTATCCTACTTAAATAGATTATGTACACTCTTCTTTAAATATCAGGTAGAATTCACCTGTGAAGCCATCAGGTCCTGGTCTTTTGTGTTTCAGTAGAGTTTTGATTATGGATCAATTGCTTTGTTCATTATCAGTCTGTTCAGGTTTTCTATTTCTTCCTATTTCAGTTAATGTAGTTTCCATTACTGTAGAAATTTATCCAGTTCTTCCAAATTGACCAGTTTGTTGGCATATAAATTTCCAAAATACTTTCTTCCTATTGTATATCCTGTGCTATCAGTTGTGATCTTTCCTCTGAAATTTGTGGTTATATTAACTTAGTCCTTTCTCTTTTGTTTTTGGTAAATCTGGCCTTGGGTTTATCATTTTTATTTATGCCTCCAAAAACCAACTTATATTTTCATTGATGTGTCTAATGTTTTGTTTGTTTCTTATCATTTGTGTGCTCTAATGTTTTTAATTTACCTTCTCCTGCTGGCTTTTGGGTTCATTTGCTGTTCATTTTCTAGCTTCTTTAGTTGTGAAGTGGTTGTGTGTTTGGGATTTTTCCTCTTTCTTGAGTTTGGCTTGTATTGCTATATATTTCCCTCTTCCAACCACTTTTGCTGCATCCAGATGGGGCACTGGCATGTTTTCATTTTAATTTGCATCTATGTGTTTTTTATTGCTTCTTTAATTTCCTGAAAATCTCATTCATTCTTTACCACGGTGTTCTTTAACCTTATGTATTAGTGGTGTTGCCAAAGTTTTTCTTGTGGTTGACTTCACGTTTCATAGTGTTTGGTATGAAAATATGCCTGTATGATCTGAGTTTTTTTGAACTTGTAGTGAGCTGATTTATGACATAGTATGTGATCTGTTGTGGAGAATATTCCATGTGCAGTCAAAAAGAATGAGCATTCTGTTGCTTTAGGATGGAATGTTCTGAATATATCTGTTAAGTCCATTTGGTCAGGTGTGTCTTTCTAAGCCATTGTTTCCTTATTAATGTTGGCTTAGGTGATGTGTCCATTTCGGTAGGTGGTGTGTTAAAGTTCTCTATTATTCTTGTATTATTATCAATAAGTTTCTTTATGTTTCTTATTAACTGATTTATATATATCAGTGTTTACAATTTTGGTGTATAAATATTTAAAGCTTTATATCTTCTTGCTGAGTAGACCCCTTCATGATAATGTACTGACTTCCTCATCTCTTGTAACACACTTAGGTAAAATCTAGTTAGTGTGATATGAATATTGTACTAAACCTTTCTTTCGACATCCATTAGCTTGATAAATTGTTCTCCCTCCCCTCACTTTCCATCTACAGTTGCTTTAGGTTGAAAATGAGTCTATTGTATGTCGTGTAGAGAAGGTCTTGTATTTTTAATCCATTCTGATATCCTATGTCTTTTGATTGGACCATTTTTACCTTTTACATTCACAGTGATTATTGATAGATATAAACTTAGTGGCATTGTGTTACCTCTGAAGTCACTGTTTCTGGAGATTTTCTCTGCTTATTTCTGGTCTTTGTTTCTTTTAGTCTTCCTTTGCCACTCAAAGAATCACCTTTAATATTTCTTGCAGGGCTGGTTTAGAGGCCATGAACTCCTTTAATTTTTGGATTTCTGGGAAATTCTATCTCTTCTTGTATCCGAATGACAGCCTTTCTGATAAAGTATTCTTGGCTGAATAGTTTTCAACTGAGCATGTTGTGGATATCATGTCACTCCCTTCTTGCCTGAAGGTTTCTGTGGATACATCTGCCATAATCTTTTCTTTTGTCTTCCCTGTTTAGTTCGCGACCTCTTTTGTCTTGGTGCTTTTAGGGTTTTCCTTTTTCTGTGTGTTTTGCCAATTTTACTATGATATGTCTCAGGGTTGGCCTGCATTTTTGAATTAATGGCGTTCTACATGCCTCTAAGATGTGCATGTCTGTTTCCTTCCCCAGTTTGGGAATTTCCCATGGTAATTCACTCACATAACTCTTCTTCCCTTGTTTTCTCCCTCTCCTTCTTCTGAGACTCCTTTGAGAAGCATTTTATTACACATTATGGAGTTGCTGAGATCCATAAGCATATGTTTGTGATGCAATATTTTAATTTTCCTCTTCCTTTCTGCTTCATTTCCTCCATAATTTTATCTACTATGTCTCTTATTCATCTGCTTCTTTCCGCCTTGAGGTCATTATATACAATCAGTTTCACATCTCAGTTATAACATTTAAAACTTCAGCATGACTAGGTTTTAGGTCTTGTCTATATCCAGTAATGGTTTCTCAAATGTCTCCTATGCTTTTCTCAAGCACGCCAAGTATCCTTATGATAGTTTTTAAAAATTCTATTTCCTTGTGAGAGTTTTTAGAAATTCTGTTTGAGGCATATTAGATATATGTGTTTTAATAATATCCCTGGCAATGTCCTTTTATCATTTTTTATTTTGGGATGAATTCCTCCATCATGGTGTATTTCTATGTCTCAGCTTTCTTAAGTTTTTTAGAAAATCCTGTTATGTTTTCTGCTTCTAGATTAGTGTCTTTATTGAGAAGTGTTCAATTACTGTTGAGGGCTTGACACTTTAGGAAGCATTTGTTGTATGTTCTGTGTGCACTGTGCTGTCGTGTATTGGCTGCTCTGTCCTTCAGCTAAGTCCTCTGCAGAGTTTCTCCTTGTCTCCAGGGATGAGTGTTTAGACATTGTCCACAATGTTGTGAATTTTAACTAGGTGAGTTTGTTCTGACTGTTAAAAGAGGCTAATTCCTATTTCCCCTAGAGGTGAAGTTATGCCTCACTATATGGTCAGTAGACTTGGTGCCTGTGGGGGTATATGTCGTCTTTTGAGGGAGGGGCGCACTGCTGGTCTGGGTTCCAGGCACTCTTTCCCTAGTAAGGAAGCATCTGAGGAAGGCAAGGGGGGGTATAGCTTGGTGTCAGTGGCTCAGCTTCTACTAGGAGGTGCTGTGCTGCTCACTGAATTCTGTCCATCCTGAATGGTGGGAGGAAATATTGCCATCAGCTCCCTCTCTATTCCCTGGAGTTGGAGTTCCCAGCTGCCCCTGTTCAGGAAGCCTTCACACAGGGAGAACAATCTGTACTCATGGGTCCCAGGCTTACATCAGAACCCTGCATTCACCCTGTCATGTCCAAGCCATTGGCCCACCTGGCGGCACAGGGCTCTTATGTTTTTTCTCAGGATCTTTAGCTGGGTTTGAAAACTCTAGATTATATGAACTCAATACGACAGGGACATCACTGATCCTCTGGGAGAGGGTCTCTCTGTGCTGTGCCTGGAGCTAGTTACCCCAGAAGGGCAGTTGCATGAACACTATGGGCTTGGAGTTCATGGTGAAGAACAACAAGAAGGCAGATTCCAGTTAGCTGCTCTCAGCAGAGGCTCCTATGCTAATGACCAGAGCAGTGCAATGGTGCCTGTCAGCTCTCCTGCCCCATGAGAGGAAATGCACCCTTTACTAAATGCACCCCGAGAAGGGAACTGTCTCTTCCCAAGTCGCCCAGGGGATTCTCAGACCACAATGCCCCCTATGGGAACCGGCTCTCCTTCTCCACAGAAGCACAGCTATGCCCACCAGGCTCCATGCCAGTCATGGCATGGACTTCTAAATCTTCAGTCCTTGAACTCCGCGTTTACAGGAGGTTGACTTCTCATGATTACTTTTATGTGTCATTTTGACTGCATCATGGGTACTCAGATTCCCCACTGTTTCTGTGGATGTCTGTGATGTGTTACAGAAGAGACTGGAATTTCTATCCATGGTTTCTGTCTGCCTGGGCATCACCCATTCCATTAAGGTTGTGAGTAGAAACTGATGCAGATGGTGGAGGAATTCCCTCAGTTTTACTTCCCATATGTGTGTTTGAATTGGAACATTGGTCTCCTCTGGCCCTTGTTCTGAGAGTTACATCATCAGCTCTTCACGTTCTGAGACTAGACACTAGTTCAGAATCAGATGAGAATTACACCACTGGTTTTCCTGGGTCTCCAGCATGTGAGAGTGGAACGTGGGTCTTATCAATGTATTTAGTCATATAAACTGATGTGCTCGGTTTCTGTGCCTTGGGAGAATCCTGACTAATACACGGAGATGAATTATCTCTTCTTTAGAGGAATTGAATAAAGCTGTAGCTCATTTAAAGTCCTGAGTAGCAAGAGCCAGGAGGGAAGTGTCACGTTGTTTGATTGGGGAAAGCGCTGGGTGAAGATGATGGGGAGCTGTGGGATCCTGTGGTCCTGGCTGCACAGTGAGTGCATCTGGGACTGCTGTAAAGGTTCATCTGTTGTGCGTCAGGAAATCTGAAATTCACTCATAGAGAGAGACAGGAGTAAGCAATGCAAAGAACTGCGTCTTTTGTGCATGTTAGGGTAGTTTTCCTATGACAACACAGTTGCTAATTCAGAGTTAATAGGTAATCATAGAATCCTGTGTCAAGAGAGGCTCCCTGGGGAAACTGCTGTGTGTAGAGGAAGCCCCAAGACCCTGACAGGAAACCTGTCTGTATCCTCCAACTGCACCTGCTCCTGGGAACACAAAGCAGAATTGTGCATAGTGTGCGCCCCCTGGTGGTGCTGTTCCCCTCCTGCAGGAAGGTTTGTGTCTGGGCTCCCAGAGAAGTCCCCTCACTGTGTCTCTTGCACAGTAATATGTGGCCGTGTCCTCGGTCTTCAGGTTGTTCATCTGCAGATACAGCGTGTTCTTGGCGTTGTCTCTGGAGATGGTGAATCGGCCCTTCACGGAGTCTGCGTAGCTTGTGCTACTTCCATCATATCTAATATATGCGACCCACTGCAGCCCCTTCCCTGGAGCCTGGCGGACCCAGTTCATGCTGTTGCTACTGAAAGTGAATCCAGAGGCTACACAGGTGAGTCTCAGGGACCCCCCAGGCTTCACCAGGTCTCCCCCAGATTCCACCAGCTGCACATCACACTGGACACCTGAAGACACAAGACATCGTGGTCAGCAAACTGTCACACATCCACTGGTTCTCACTCATACCCACTCACATACTCTGTGTCTCTCGTTCACCATGAATTACCTTTTAAAAGAGCAACAAGGAAAACCCAGCCAAGCACAAACTCCATGGTGTGTTGTCTGTGTTCTGTGCTGATCACAGAATGGGAACACCTGGGACACCCGGGGTTGGGGCTTCTCTCCCAGCTGCAGTGTCGGGGCTGGGCTGGTTTTATCAGCACAGAGAGGGCTCCATTTGCATGTGCTTTGACATATATATCACACTCCAGACTTAAACTTGATTCTTTAAAAGTGAACGACAGGGTTAGGGATGCACTTGTAGTTTAGGTTGTGTAGATGGTGCTGTGACAATATGAAGAATTCTAATCAGTGAGCCCAGGTATATTTGCAGGCCCTTGTGCATTTTTACAGGTCTTTCATCAACATAGATCATTTTCACTCTACAAGTGTTTTACATACTTTTTGAAGTTTAATACAAAATACTTTATTCTGTGCCATTTTCAATTGTATTATTTTGTTATTTGTTTTGCATATATTTCAATGCTGGTGTGTGGAATCACAGGTGGTCTATTTTTTATTCATTTATTTTTTTTCTTTTTGTATCCTGCCCTTTTCCTCATTTTTAAAAATTAGTTCTGATATTTTTTTGTTGTATCTCTAGGCTTTTGTTATGTTTAAGATCATGTCATCTGCAAACAAGTAATTTTCCTTCCTCCTTACTGACTTAAATGTCTTTTATTTCTTTTTATTGCCAAAGTTTGTGGGTACTTCTTCCAGTTGTAGGATAAGTCTATCCTAGACTCCCGTGTAAGGATTCAATTGAAATAAGACTGATCTAAAGGGGATGTTAAATTTCATTTTAACATCCAACTGCATGGCCTTCCTAATGATATGATACCCAGAGAATGAACAAAGCAGGTGGCACTTGTGACTTTCAGACAACAAAACATTGGATGTGGCAAGTGTTAAGGCAAAGGTGTGGGTTTGGGCTATTTAATTTGTCAACAAGTAACTAGGTTTGTTTGCACATCCTTCTTGTCCCTGTGTTCCTTATTCTGGTGCTAAGGATGTTTCTCCCCTCCTGGCACAGGGAAGGGAGTTTTCCCAAGGGAGATTTATTTCCTGCTGTCAAGGGACAAAGGACAATCTTGAGTGTCCTTGGACTGGCTGTTTCTCACGTGGCTTTCATCCAAATCAGCAATGTGACACGATGATATGGTTTGAGGCAGCATGTTTATTCTTCACATTATCATGTGGAATACATATGTTGGGGGTGATCATCATTGCCTGGCTCCTGATGTGGCAGGAATGGTTTTCATATTTTACTGTTCAATATGCTGTCAGAGGTGGGCTTTCATAGGGGCCCTATTCATGTGGAGGTAATTTTCTTCTCCTTTTTTGTCATTAACATGTTTGTTTTTTATTTTTAAAAATTTATATCCAAATTAGTTAGAATATAGTGCAACAAGGATTTCAGGAGTAGATTCCTTAGTGCCCCTTTCCCATTTAGCCCATTCCCTCCCACAACCCCTCCAGTAACCCTCAATTTTTTCTCCATATTTATGAGTCTCTTCTGTTTTGTCCCCCTCCCTGTTTTTATATTATTTTTGTTTTCCTTCCCTTATGTTCATCTGTTTTGTCTCTTAAAGACCTTAAATGAGTAAAGTCATATGATTTTTGTCTTTCTCTGACTAACTCATTTCACTTAGCAAAATACCCTCCCGTCCCATCCACAGAGTTGCAAATGGCAAGATTTCATTCTTTTTGATTTCCGAGTCATACTCCATTGTGTATATGTACCACATTTTCTTTATCTATGATGGATTATTTGTTTTTTTGAGTGTTGAGTTTGATAAGTTCTTTATAGATTTTGAATACTCTTTATCTGATATGTCATTTTCAAATATCTACTCCCATTTGTCAGTTGCCTTTTAGTTTTGTTGATTGATTCGTTGCTGTGTAGAACCTGTTTATCTTGAGGAGATCCCAAGAGTTCATTTTCGCTATTGTTTCCCGTGCCTCTGGGGACAAGTCTAGTAAGAAATTGCTCTGGCCAAGGTCAAAGAAGTTTGTGCCTTTCTTCTCCTCTAGGATTTTGATGGTTTCCCTTTTCACATTCAGGTCTTTCATCCATTTTGAATTTATTTTTGTGCATATTGTAAGAAAGTGGTGCAGTTTCATTACAGTTCCATGTTGCTGTCCAGTTTTCTCAACACCACTTGTTGAAAAGACTCTCATTTTTCCATTTGATACTGTTTCCTGCTTTGTCGAAGATTAGTTAACCATATAGTTATGGGTCGATTTCTGGGTTTTCCAATCTGTTATGTTAATCTATGTGTGTATTTTTATGCAGGTACTATACTGTCTTGATGACTATAGCATTGTAATATATCCTGAAACCTAAATTGTGATGCCTCCAGGTTTTTTTCTTTTTCAGGATTGCTTTGTGGATTCAGGGTCTTTTGTGGTTTCATGATAATTTTATTTTTGAAATGTTTTTTATTTATTTTTGAGACAGAGAGAGAGAACATGAGCAGGGGAGGGGCAGAGAGAGAGAGAGAGGGAGACACAGAATCTGAAGCAGGCTTCCGGCTCTGAGCTGTCAGCACAGAGTCCAATGTGGGGCTCGAACTCACGGACGGTGAGATCATGACCTGAGCTGAAGTCAGACGCTTAACCAACTGAACCACCCAGGCTCCCATACCATGATAATTTTAGAATTATTGGTTGTAGCTCTGTGAAGAATGCTGGCATTATTAGACACGGATATTTGCATTGAATTACTTGCATTGAATGTCTAGATTGCTTTGGGTAGTATCAACTTTTTAACAATGTTTTTTCTTTTAATCCATGTGTTTGGAATATTTTTCCATTTCTTTGTGTCTTCTTCAATTTCTTCCATAAATGTCCCAGATTTTTCAGAGTGAAAATCTTTTAACTCTTTGGTTAGGTTTATTTCAAGGTATCTTGTGGTTTTTGGTGTAATTGTACATGGGATCAATTCCTTGATTTCTATTTCTCCTGGTACATTATTGTTGTATCAAAAAGTAACAAATTTCTTTATGTTGATTTTGAATGCTGCACCTCACTCATTGTTTGCAGCCCCACTGCCAAGATGGAAACTCTTCCCTGGGAACAGGCCACTAGGGATTCTGGGAGCCTGGTTACCCCAGACCTGACTTGTATGGCAGAGGTCTCATGCCACAAGGACAAGCAAGCCTCAAAGAATTGAAGTTGTCACCCACCCATAAGCTGAACCCTCAGTTTCCAAACTGTTTGGAATCCTGTTTGTCCCAGACACTGCAGATCTTTGCCAAGAGTTTTGCCCAGGTAAAGGGGGAGCTGGAGTAATCCACTAAAGCAAGGTGAAAATCTGTTCCGGTGCAACTGACTTCATTTGCAGCTGAGTGTGAGGAAGGTCTGGGCCTCATGTTGTGGGAGAGTCAGGCGCAGGAGACAGATGGTTTCAGTGGAGGATTCCTAACCTACTCCTGCTTACCTTCAGGAGAGAGCCAGAGACACGGATAGTGAAGGGAACAGCTCCTGTCATAACACATATCAGATTATGGCCTCAACAAGTCTCAATTCAGAAGAGTCCGAGCTTGTAGAGTTCAGTCTGTGGAGACTCCATACATCAGAGGATGGTTGAACATAGGAGTGCACTCAAATTAAGCAGAGTATCTCATCATGTGGTTTGGGAAAGAAAGAGATAAGGAATGCCCAACCAAACCACTGTCACCATGGTCTGGCTGTGTGAATGTCCCAGGTCACACCACCTCTGTAATTAAGAGACTACCGCCCTTCCCTCCACATCATGTCTTTGAGTTGCACCTGGTTTCAGGTGTGCATCAGTAGTGTCACAATTCTCTGGCAAAGCATCCCATTGATGGAAGTTTCGTAGTTGGTTTATTCCTTTATATTTAGAAAGACTTTTACCATATTATTAGCTTCTAACACTAATAAAGACGCTATAAATATTTACACACCATTTATTTTCTGAGCATGGGATTTCATTCTTCAGGGACAAATACTCGGGAGTGGTATTTCCAGGATCCTTTTTATGTCATCCATGTATAATTTCATCAGCAACAGCCAACGGGTTTTCCAGAGCTGGTGTTTATTTTTCAACCCTACCTGCATTGTTTGAGGGCCCACGTATGCTGGATGCTCACCTGGATGTTGTTGTTAGAGTTGTTCATACCTGAGCCATCGGGATGTGTGTATAGGGCATCTATTGCGTTCTTGATTTGAATTTCCCTGACAGTCGATGGTGTGAAGAGTCTTCTCCAGTCCGTACCTAACGTGTCTATAACCTCAAGGATAGGAGGTCTACTACACAAGGCTGTGCTTGTTTTATGGAGGTTTGTTTCCTTTCTTCCTATTGACTGTTGATGGTACTTAGTATATTCAAGATGCAGGTCCTTTGGTGGTTATGCAATTTGTGAATATTGTCTCTTACTCTGTAACCTATCTTACTACTGATTGTCACCTGGGCAGATAAACATATTTGATTTTCACAAAGTCTATTTATACCATTTCTTTTTATGGGTCTTGTGTTCTTAGCTATAATTTTCATTTTTTGATGATTGATTGCTTGTGACTAATATATTTTTATAAGTGTTTATTCTTGATTGAGAGAGAGAGACAGAATGTGAGCGGAGAAAAGCAGAGAGAGAGAGAGAGAGAGAGGAGACAGAGAACCTGAAGCAGGCTCCAGGTTCTGAGTTGTCAACATAGAGCCTGACAACAGGGCTCAAACCCACAAACCGTGACATCAAGTCCTGAGCTGAAGTGAGACACTTAACCGACTGAACCACCCAGGCACCCCACTTATTTCTTAACTTAGAATGTAACTAAAAGTCTTGTTTTTTTCTGGTTTCTCTCAATGTTGACTTGTTCCCTAATTGGTCTCTGGTGACTTAGTGTTTTGCTGTTTGTTTTTCAATTTATACACTCTAGCAACTCATTTTCATGGCATGTTTTTTCATAATATATGGAAATTATGTTCTCATGCTGAAATTGAAGTTCAAATTTCACAAGAGTTGCTATGCTGTGTCTCTTTGGCCAGACTGCTCATCAGATTTGATAGATGTGCTCCTGGGTCAAAAAACACATTTACCTTTTCAGGTGGTGGGCTTTCTATATGTCTCAGGAGCCATTGAGCTCTGTGCAAAGAACCAAGTCCTTGACACAGGATTTTTCCTTTGAAATTCTATGTGAAACCCTGAAAATCCATTTTTTGCATTGGAACTTTCAGACACTTTGCAGACACTTCATGAATAGAACACACTGAAAGTCTTGTATCATTTCCTAAAATTATTTTACTCTTGCATGTTTGGGACTATAATTTTTCTTCTTCCTTCCAAGGGGAGCTCATATCTGCATTTGTGGAATTCTTCCAGGCTTCTCATCTCTTCATGCTTTTCCAACGTGCTGTGCAGTTTGTTACCAAACGAATACTTAGGTTTACTTGTACTCTGCCACATTGGGTGATAGGAGCTGCAAGACAGGCTGCACCATATGGGCTTTATTTTGTCCCCTTGTATGTGATCTATCATATTGAATGTTTATAGAACATGTAGCCCCTCACTTTCATGCACCACTAACAGGGTGCATGGTTCTTTGAAAAGATACAGGAAAGAAGACAAGGGAGCTGAGATAGCAAGTCAGGGGAGGAAACCCAGAGCTTCTCAGGAAGTGTTAAGTCTCCACTCTTTCCAGTTCTGCAGATGTGGGTCCCTGCTGAGGCCCAACCTGGGTTCTTGTGCAGGTGTCTGGACAAGCTTCCCATGATGTGTGGGCACAGTGGAGTTGAGAAGGTCAGCTGTGGTTTGAATTCCAGCCCACCTGGCACCGCTGTGGCACTTCATGCATACATTAATTAATGTCCACTACCTTAGGGATAAAATGGGTAAATGCAAGACGTTAGACTCACTACCTTAAATTCCATGTTCATGAGAATTTGTGACAATAATTCTCCCTTCTTTTTTTCCCACATTTTTAATTTTTAAGTTTGTGTTTAAATTTTTGTTAGTTAAAATATTGTGTGATATTAATTTCAGTAGTAGAATTTATTGATTCATCACTTACATTGACACCCAGTACTCATCACAACGTATGGCCTAGTTAATCCCCATCACCCATTATTCCATCCCCCACACACCTGCCCTTCAGCAACCCTGTTTGTTCTCTAACCTTAGAGTTTTTTTATGATTTCTTGCTCTTTTTCCCTTCCCCTATGATCATCTGTTGTGTTTCTTAAATTCCCCACATGAGGAAATCATATGGTGTTTGTATTTCTTTGACTGACTTACTTCACTTAGCATGATACCCTCCAGCTGCATCAACATCATTGCAAATGGCAAGATTTCATTTTTTTTTTCTGACTGTGTAATATTCCATTCTATACATATAGCAGATTCATCACTTGGGGGACTTTTGGTCTCTTTCCTGAGTTTGGCTGTCATAGTTAATGCTGCTGTAAACATTGGGGTGTACGTGTGTCCTCAAATCAGAATTTTTGTATCCTTTGGGTGAATTCCTAGTAGAGCAATTGCTGGAGTGGAAGGTAGTTTCATTTTTAGTTTTTAAACTGTTTCTGGAATGATCCGGGCACTTTGCATTCCCACCAAGAGTATAAAAGGGTTCCCGTTTCTCCTCTTCCTCATCAATACCTGTTGTTTCCTGAGTTGTTAATTGTGGCCATTCTGACAGGTGTGCGGTCGTCTCTCATTCTAGTTTTGATTTGTAGTTCCGTGATGATGAGTGATGTTGAGCATATGTTCGTGTGTTGGTTAGCCATCTGAATGCTTTGTTTGGAAATGTGTCTCCTCATGTCTTCTGACCATTTCTTCCCTGGTTTTTTTTTTATTTTGGGTGTTGAGTATGAGAAGTTTTTTTATAGAGTTTGGATAGTAAGCATTTATCAGATATGTGGTTTGCAATTACCATTTTAAATTCTGTAGAATGCCTTTTATATTAATTGTTTCTTTAGCTGTCCAGAAGCTTTTTATTTTGATGAGGTCCCAGTAGTTCAAGTTTGCTTTTATTTCTCTTGCCTCTCGAGACACGTCTAGTAAGAAGTTGCTCTGTCCGATGTCCAGGAGGTTGCTGCCTATGTTCTTCCTTAGGATTTGATGGTCTCCTGTCTCACATTTAGGTCTTTCACCCATTTAGATTTATTTTTGTGTATAGAGTAAGAAAGTGGTTCAGTTTCATTCTTCTTCATGTTCTGGTCCAGTTTTCCCAACACCCTTTGTTGACAAGACTGTCTTTTTTTCCCATTACATAGTCTTTCCTACTTCATCCAAGATGAGGTGGCCATACATTTGTGAGTCCATATCTGGGTTTACTATTCTGTTCTTTTGATCTATGTGTCTCTTTTGTGCTTGCAGCTTACTGTATTGATAGGTACAGCTTTGTAATATAGCATGAAATCCACAATCATGAAGTCTCCCATTTCTTTGTGTAGCATAGACATTTCAACACTACTTGCTCCTTAAATCCATGAACATTGAAGGTGTTTACATCTCTTTGTGTCATCCTCAGTTTCTTTCACTGTTTTTATAGTTTTCAGAGTATATATATTTTAACTCTTTAGGTATCCTATTATTTTTGGTGCAATTGTAAACTGGATGGATTGTTTTTTTTTGATTTATCTTTCTGTTTCTTCATTATTGCTGTGTATAAATGCACTAGATTTCAGTATGTTGATATTGTATCTTGTGACTTTGATGAATTTGTGTATGAGTTCTTGCAATATTTTGGTGGAGTCTTGAGTTTTCTCTATAGAGTGTTATGTCACCTGTGAAGAGGGCAAGTTTGACTTCTTCCTTTCCAACTTGAATACCTTTATTTTTTTGTTGTCTATTTTTGAGGATAAGACTTCCAGTGCTATGTTAAGTAGACTTATGGGAGTGGATATCCCTCTTTTGTTCCTGACAGTAGTGGAAAAGTTTTTTTTTCTTTTTTTTTACCCACTGAGGATATTAGCTGTGGGGTTTTCATGTATGGACTTCATGATGTCGAGGTGTGTTTTCTGTATCCCTTGTTCAGGGTTTTATTAAGAAAGGATGCTGTACTTTGTCAAATGTTTTTTTTTTTTTTTTGCATCTATTGAGAGGGTCGTATCGTTCATATTCTTTCTCTGATTGATGGTATGTATTACATTGATTTATTTGTGACTATTGAACCACCCTTCCAGCCAAGGAATAAATCCCACCTGGTCATGTTAAAGGATCCTTTTAATGTATTGTTGGATTCATTTGCAAGTATTTTCTTGACAATTGTTGCATCCATGCTCAGTAGGGCTAGTGGCCTTAAGTCTCATTTTTAGTGGGGTTTAATCTGGTTTGGAACCATGGTCATACTGATCTTATAGAATGAATTTGGAAGTCTTTCCATTTCTATTATTTGGAACAGTTTGTGAAGACGGGAATATTCTATTCTACTTAAATAGAATATTTGACACTCTTATTAAATATCTGGTAGAATTCACCTGTGAACTTATCTGGTCCTGGAATTTTGTGTGTCAGTAGATTTTTGATTAATGATTCAATTTCTTTGCTCATTATCAGTCTGTTCACGTTTTCAATTTCTTCCTCTTTCAGATTAGGTAGTTTACATTATTCTGGGAATTTATCCTTTTCTTCCAGATTGCCCAATTTGTTGGCATATAAATTTCCAAACTATTTTCTAATAGTTGTATTTCTGTGGTGTTAGTCGCGATGTCTCCTCTCATATTCTAAATATATTTGTTTTGTCCTTTCTCTTTTGTTTTTGCTAAGTCTGCTCTTTGGTTTATTATTTTTATTTATTCTTACAAAAACCAACTTATAGTTTCATTCACCTGTTCTACTGTTTTTCTTTGTTTCTATACCATTTATTTCTGCTCTAATCTTTTTGTTTACCTGCTCCTGCTGGCTTTAGGGTTCATTGGCTGGCCTTTTTCTATCTCCTTTAGTTGTAAAGGGGTTGTGTGTTTGAACTTTTCTTCTTTCTTGAGCTTGGCCTGTACTGCTACACATTTCACCCTTCCATCAAGTTTGCTGCATCCAGATGGTTTGGAACTGGCATGTTTTCATTTTCATTTGCTTCTAGGTATTTTGTATTGCTTCTGTAATTTCCTGAAAATATCATTCAGCTTTTACACGATGTTCTTTAACCTAATGTATTGGTGGTGTTGCCCAAATTTTTCTTGTGGTTGACTTCAAGTTTCATAGTGTTGTGGTCTGAAAATACGCATGGAATGATCTCAGTCTTTTTGTACTTGTAGAGGGATGATTTGTGGCAGATTATGTGATCTGTTCTGGAGAATGTTCCATGCGCACTCAAAAAGAATCTGTATTCTGGTGCTTTAGGATGGAGTGTTCTGAATATATCTGTTAAGTCCATTCAGTCTGTGTGTCTTCGAAAGACATTGTTTCCTTATTGATTTTCAGCTCAGATTGTCTGTCCATTGCTGTAAGTGGAGTGTTAACGTTCTCTATTATTACTATTGTCTATTATCAATGAGTTTATGTTTCTTATTAACTGATTTATATATTTCAGTGCTTACATTTTATGGGTATAAATATTTAAAGCTTTACATCTTCTTGTTGGATAGACCCCTTTATGATGATATACTGCCTTCCTGATCTCTTGTAATGAACTTTGGTTTGAAATCTAGGTAGTGTGATATGAGTATGGTAGTGGAACTTTCTTTTGACGTCCATTAGCATGATAAATTGTTCTACCTCCCCTCATTTTCAATCTATAGGTATTTTAAGTTGAAAATGAGTCAATTGCATGCAGTGTATAGGAGGATCTTGTATTTGTTTTTATCCATTCTGATATCCTATGTCTTTTGATTGGAGCATGTTGCCCTTTTACATTCACAGTGATTATTGATAGATATAAACTTAGTGCTATTGTATTACCTCTAAAGTGATTGTTTCTGGAGTTTTTCTCTGTTTATTCCTAGTCTTTGTTACTTTTAGTCTTCAGTCCCCTTTAATTTCTCGCAGGGCTGATTTAGAGGCCATGAACTTCTTTGGTTTTTGTTTGTCTGGGAAATTCTATCACTCCTTGTATCTGAATTATTGCCTTACTGGAGAAACTATTCTTGGCTGTGTAATTTTCAATTGCACATGTTGAGGATATGATGCCACTCCCTACTTGCATGAAGGTGTCTGTGGAGACAACTGCCATTGTGTTTTTAATCTTCCCTTGTTAGTTAGCGACTTCTTTTGTGTTGCTGCTTTTAGGGTTTTTCTTTAACTGAATGTTTTGCCATTCTTCCTATGATATGTCTCAGAGTTGGCCTGCTTTTTTTTTTATTTTTTTTATTTTAACGGGTGTTCTCTCTGCGTCCTAGATGTGGACGTCTGTTTCCTTCCCAAGCTTGTGGAAATTTTCTCTATAATTCACTCAGATAAAACGTATCCCTCTTTTTCTCCACTTCTTTTGGGACTCCTTTCAAAAGAATGTTATTACAGTTTATGTGGTTGCTGATTTCCCTAAGTTTGTGATGCACTATTTTAATTTTCCTCTTCCTTCCAGCTTCATTTCCCCCATAATTTTATCTTCTATGTGCCTTCCTCATTCATCTGCTTCTTTCAGCCTTGAGGTCATTATATCCAATCAGTTTCACATCTCGGTTACAACATTTAAAATTTCATCCTGACTAGGTTTTAGGTCTTTTCTGTTTGCAGTAAGGGTATCCCTCATGTCTCATATATTTTCCTAAGGCACAGCTGGTATCCTTATGATACATTTTAAAATCCTGTTTCATTATAAGAGTTTTTAGAAATTCTGTTTGAAACATATTATTTATATGTGTTTTAATTATATCCCTCACAATGACCTTTTATCGTTTTTTCTTTTAGGATGAATTCCTCCATCATGTTGTTGTCTATGTCTCTGCCTTCTTAAATGTTTTAGAAATCCTCTTATTTTTTCTGCTTCTAGGGTAGTATCTTTATTAAGAAGTGTTCACATACTGTACAGGGCCTGACACTTCATGAAGCATTTGTTTTATGTTCCGTGGCACTGTGCTGTCGTGTTCTGGCTGCTCTGTCCCTCAGGACAGTCCTCTGCAGAGTTTCTACTTGCCTCCAGTGGGGAATGTTGGACCTTGTCCCCAGTGTTGTGAGTTTTAACTAGGTGAGTTTGGTCTGCTTGTTAAAAGAGGCTAATTCCTATCTCCCCTAGAGGTGAAGCTATTCCTCACTATACGGTCAGTTGACTTGGTGCCTGTGGGTGTATACGGTGGTCTTTGGAGGGAGGGGTGCAGTGGTGATCTGGTTGTCAGGCACTCTTTCCTGGTAAGCAAGCACTTGATGGGAGCAGGAGTAGGTGGAGCTTGGTGTTAGTGGCTCAGCTTCCACTGGGGATGCTGTGCTGCTGAGTGAAATCTGTCAATGTTGATTGGTGGGAGGAAATATTGGCGTCAGCTCCCTCTCTAGTCCCTGGAATTGGAGTTCCCAGTCTCCCCTGTTCAGGAAGCCCTCACACAGAGAGAACACTTGTGGGTCACAGGCTTCTGTCAGAATTGCTTTCACCCTGTCTGTGTCCAAGCCATTGGCCCATCTGGTGGCACAGGGTGGCACAGCCCTCGTGGCACAGGGCTCTTACATTTTATCTCAGGAGCTCTAGCTGGGTTTGAAAACTCCAAATTATGTGAACTCAATATGTCAGGGACCCCACTGATCCTCTGGGAGAGGATATTGATGTGTTCTGCCTGGTTTACCCCAGAGCTGGTTTACCCCAGAAGATCAGTTGCATGAACACTAGGGGCTTGGAGTTCATGGTGAAGAACAACAAGAAGGCAGTGTCCAGTTAGCTGCTCTCATAAGAGGCTCCTGTGCTAATGATCAGGGAATTTTAATGGTGCCTGTCAGCTCTCCTGTCCTATGAGAGGCAATGCCCCATCTCCGAAACGCATTCCAAAAAGTGAATTGTCTCTCCCGATGCGACCCAGATGATACTCAGACTACAGTTCCCCTTATGGGCCTCTCCCCTCCTTCACAGGAGCACTGCTATGCCCACCAGGCTCCACCCCAATGATGGAATCGACTTAAATCTTCAGTCTTTGAGCTCCACGTTTACAGGAGGTTGGCTTTTCATGATTAACTTTATAGGTTATCTTGACTGCATCATGGGTGCCCAGATTCACCACTATTTCTGTGGATGTCTGTGATGTGTTCCAGAAGAGAATGGGATTTCCATCCATGGTTTCTGTCTGCCTGGGCACCACCCATTCCATTAAGGTTGTGAATAGAATTGGATGCAGATGGAGGAAGAATTCCCTCATTTTTACTTCCCATGTGCTTGTTTGAACTGGGATATTGATCTTCTCTGGCCCTTTTTCTGAGAGTTACATCATCAGCTTTCCACGTTCTGAGATTAGACACTAGTTCAGAATCAGACAAGAATTACACCACTGGTTTTCCTGGGTCTTCAGCTTGTGACAGTAGATCATGGGACTTCTCAACCTCTTTTGTCATGGAAACTAATGTGCTTTGGGTTCTTTTGCTCAAGGGAATCCTGACTAATACATGGAGATGATTTGTCTCTCGTTTAGAGGAATTGAATAAAGCTGCAGCTCACTTAAAGAACTGAGTTGCAAGTGCCAGGAGGGAAGTGTCACGTTGTTTGACTGGGTCCAGGGCTGGGTGAGGATAAGGAGGAGCTGTGGGATCCTGTGGTCCTGGCTGCACAGGGAGTGCATCTGGGACTCGTGTAACGCTTCAGCTGTTGTGCCTCAGGAAATGTGTAATTCACTCATGTTGTTGGACCAGAGTAAGCAAGGGCAAACAACTGTGTCTTTGTGCATGCTAGTGTAGTTTTCCTATGACAACACAGTTGCTAATTCAGACGTTAATAGGTAAACACAGAATCATAAAACCAGGGAGGCTCCCTGGGGAAACTGCTGTGTGGAGAGGAAGCCCCAGACCCTGACAGGAAACCTGCCTGTAACCTCCATCTGCATCTGCTCTTGGGCACTCAAAGCAGAATTGTGCATAGTATGCATCCCCCTGGTGGTGCTGATCCCCTCCTGCAGGGAGGTTTGTGTCTGGGCTCCTAGTGAGGTCCCCTCACGGTGTCTCTCGCACAGTAATATGTGGCCGTGTCCTCGGTCTTCAGGTTGTTCATCTGAAGATACAGCGTGTTCTTGGAGTTGTCTCTGGAGATGGTGAATTGGCCCTTCATGGAGTCTGCATAGTTTGTGCTACCTCCACTACCACTAATTTCTGCGACCCACTGCAGCCCCTTCCCTGGAGCCTGGCGGACCCAGCTCATCCAATAGCCATTGAAGGTGAATCCAGAGGCTACACAGGTGAGTCTCAGGGACCCTCCAGGCTTCACCAGGTCTCCCCCAGACTCCACCAGCTGCACGTCACACTGGACACCTACAGACACAAGACATCTTGGTCAGGAAACTGTCACACATCCACTGGTTCTCACTCATATCCACTCACATACTCAGTGTCTCCCATTCACCATAAATTACCTTTTAAAAGAGCAACCAGGAAAACCCATCCCAGAACAAACTCCATGGTTAGGTGTCTGTGTTCTGTCCTGATCACAGAATGGGAACACCTGGGACTCCCGGGACTGGGGCTCCTCTCCCAGCTGCAGGGTCGGGGCTGCGCTGGGTTTATCATCACGGAGAGGGCCCTATTTGCATGTCCTCTGACATATATATCAAACTCCACACTTAGACTTGATTCTTTAAAAGTGAACGACAGGGTTAAGGACGCACTTCTACATTAGTTTGTGTGAATGGTGGTGTGACAATATGAAGAATTCTTTTTCTTTTTTTCACTTTTGGAGTTTTACCTTTATTAATGGAGTTTTTGGCATAATGTTTAAGAAATTTTTACCTCAACGTCATGATCACTCAGTATTTTCTTTTTTTATATATATTATTTTTTATTATTTATTTATTTAGTTTTATTAATTAAAATTTATATCCAAATTAGGATATAGTGCAACAATGATTTCAGGATTAGATTCATTAGTTCCCCCTTACCAGTTTAGCCCATCCCCCTCCCAAAATCCTTCCAGCAACCCTCTGTTTGTTCTCCATATATGAGTCTCTTATGCTCTGTCCCCTCCATGCTTTTATATTATTTTTGTTTCCCATTCATTATGTTTATCTGTTTTGTCTCTTAAAGTCCTCATATGAGTGATGTCATATGATTTTTGTCTTTCTCTGACTAATTTCACTTAGCATAATACCCTCCAGTTCCATCCACGTAGTTGCAAATGGAAAGATTTCATTCTTTTTGATTGCCTAGTAAGACTCCATTGTATGTATATATATACCATATCTTCTTTATCCATTCATACATCGATGGACATTTGGGCTCTTTTCATATTTTGACTATTGTTGATAGTGCTGCTATAAACATGGGGGTGCATGTGTCCCTTCAAAACAGATCACCTGTGTCCCGTGTATAAATACCTAGTAGTGCAATTGCTGGGTCATAAGGTAGTTATATTTTAGTTTTTTGACAAACCTCCATACAGCTTTCCAGAGTGGCTGCACCAGCTTGCATTCCCACCAACAATGCAAAAGAGATCCTCTCTCTGCATCCTTGCCAACATCTGTTGTTGCCTGAGTTGTTAATGTTAGCCATTCTGACAGGTGTCAGGTGGTATCTCATTAGGGTTTTGATTTGCATTTCCGTGATGATGAGTGATGTGGAGAATTTTTTCATGTGTTGGTTGGCCATCTGGATGTCTTCTTTGGAGATGTGTCTATTCATTCTTTTGCCCGTTTCTTCACTGGATTATTTGTGTTTTGGGTGTTGGATACTAGCCCTTTGGATTTTATAGATTTGGATACTAATCCGTTATCTGAGATGTCATTTGAAAATATCTTCTCCCATTCTGTCAGTTGAATTTTAATTTTGCTGATTGTTTGCCTTCACTGTGCAGAAGCTTTTGATTTTGATGAGGTCCCAGTCGTTCATTTTTGCTTTTGTTTCCCTTGCTTCTGGGGACGAGTTGAGTAGCAAGTTGCTGTGGCCAAGATCAAAGATGTTTTTGCCTGTTTTCTCCTTGAGAATTTTGATGGTTTCCTGATTTAATTGAGGTCTTTCATCCATTTTGAGTTTATTTTGTGAATGGTGTAGGAAAGTGGTTCAGGTTCATTCTTCTGCATGTCGCTGTCCAGTTTTCCCAGCAACACTTGCTGAAGAAACTTTTTTTATTCCATTGGATATTCTTTCCTGGTTTGTCAAAGATTAGTTGGCCATACGTTTGTGGGTCCATTTCTGGATTTTTTATTCTGTTCCATTGATCTGAGTGTCTGTTCTTGTTTTTGTTTTTTAATTTTTTTTGGAGTTTATTTATTGCTTTTGAAAGACAGAGCCAGAGCATGAGTAGGGGAGGGTCAGAGAGAGAGGGAGACACAGAATTCCAAGCAGGCTCCAGGATCTGAGCTGTCAGCACATAGCCCGATGCAGACTTGAACTCATAGGCCGCGAGATCCTGACTTGAGTCAAAGTCAGACGCTTAACTGACTGAATAACCCAGACACCCCTGAATGTCTGTTATTGTGCCAGTACCATACTGTCTTGATGATTACAGATTTTTAGTACAGCTTGAATTCTGGGATTGTAATGCCTCCTGCTTTGGTTTTGTTTTTCAAGATCGCCTTGGCTATTCAGTGTCTTTTCTGTTCCATACAAATTTTAGGATTATTTGTCTAGCTCTGTGAAGAATGCTGGTGTCACTTTGATAGGGGTTGCATTGAATATGTAGATTGCTTTCGGTACTGTAGGCATTTTAACAATATTTGTTCTCCTATCCAGGAGCATGGAATCTTTTTCCATATTTTGTCATCTTCAGTTTCTTTCATAAGGTTTCTATTATTTTCAGTGTATAGAGTTTTCTTCTCTTGGTTAGATTTATTCCTAGGTATGTTATGGTTTTTGGTGCTACTGTAAATGGGATAGATTCCTTGTTTTCTTTTCTGTCGCTTCATTGTTGGTGTATAGGAATGTAACTGATTTCTCTGCATAGATTTTATATCCTGCCAGTTTGCTGAATTCATGAATCAATTCTACCAGTTTTTTGGTGGAGTCTTTTGGGTTTTCCATATACAGTATCACGTCATCTGTGAAGAGTGAAATTTTGATCTTCTCCTGGCCATTTTGGATAACTTTTATTTCTTTGTGTTGTCTGATTGCAGAGGCTAAGACTTCCAATACTATGTTGAATAACAGTGGCGAGAGTGAACATCCCTGTCTTGTTCCTGATCTTAGGGGGAAAGCTCTCAGTTTTTCCCCATTGAGGGTGATATTCGCATTGGGTCATTCATATATGGCCTTTATGACCTTGAGGAATGCTCGTAGGCATCCCTACTTTCTTGAGTTTTTTTTTTTTTTTTTAAGAAAGGATGTTGTATTTTGTCAAGTGGTTTCTCTGCATCTATGGACAGGATCATATGGTTCCTGTCCTTTCTTTTATCGATGTGATGAATCACGTTAATTGTTTCCCAAATACTGAAAAAGCTTTGCATCCCAGGTATAAATCCCACTTGGTCGTGGTGAATAATTTTTTTAATGTATTATTGTTTCTGATTGACTAATATCTTGTTGAGGATATTTGCATCCATATTCATCAGGGAAATTGGTCTGTAGTTCTCCTTTTTAGTGTGGCCTCTGTCTACTTTTGGAATGAAGGTAATGCTGGCTTCATAGAAAGAGTTTGGAAGTTTTCCTTCCATTTCTATTTTTTGGAACAGTTTCAAGAGAATAGGTGTTAAATCTTCCTTAAATGTTTGGTAGAATTCCCCCTGGAAAGCCATCTGGTCCTGGACTGTGTCTTTTGGCAGATTTTTGATTACTAATTCGATTTCCTTACTGGTTATGTGTCTGTTCAAATTTTCTATTTCTTCCTGTTTCAGTTTTTATAGTGTATATGTTTCTGGGAATGTGTCCATTTCTTCCAAATTACCCATTTTATTGGCATATAATTGCTCATAATATTCTCTTATTACTGTTTTACTTCTGTTGTGTTGGTTGTGATGTCTCCCTGTCATTCTTGATTTTATTTATTTGGTTCCTTTCCATTTTCTTGTTGATCAAACTGGATAGAGGTTTATCAATTTTGTTAATTCTTTCAAAGAACCAGCTTTTAGTTTCATTGATCTATTCTACTGTTTTTTGGTTTCAATAGCACTAATTTCTGCTCTAATCTTTTTAAACCCTGTCTTCTGCTGGTTTTGGGTTGTATTTGCTGTTCTTTTCCAGCTCCTTAAGGTGTAAGGTTAGGTTGTGTATCTGAGATCTTTCTTCCTTCTTTAGGAAGGCCCGGATTGCTATATACTTTCTTCTTATGGCCACCTTTGCTGCATCCTAGAGGTTTGTGTTGTGGTGTTATGTTTTTCATTGACTTTCATATACTTTTCAATTTCCTCTTAACTGCTTGGTTAGCCCATTCATTCTTCAGTAGGATGTTCTTCAGTCTCCAAGTCTTTGTTAACTTTCCAAATTTTTTATTGTGGTTGATTTTGAGTTCATGGCATTGTGGTCCGAAAATATGCATGGTATGATCTCGATCTTTTTGTACTTACTTAGGGCTGATTTGTGCCCCAGTATATGGTCTATTCTGGAGAACGTTTCATGCGCACTGGAGAAGAATGCATACTCTGTTGCTTTAGGATGAAATGTTCTCAATATATCTGTTAAGTCCATCTGGACAGGTTGTCATTCAATGCTATTTTTTTCTTGTTGATTTTGTGATTAGATGATCTGTCCATTGCTGTGAGTGGGGTGTTGAAGTCTCCTACTATTACGGTATTCTTATCGATGAGTTTCTTTATGTTTGTGATTAATTGGTTTCTATATTTGGGTGCTCTCACACTTGGCGCATAAATGTTTACAATTGTTAGGTATTCTTGGTGGATAGACCCCTTGATTATGAATGATATAATGTCCTTCTGCATGTCTTGATATAGTCCTTATTTTAAAATCTAGATTGTCTGGTATTAGTATGGCTACTCTGACTTTCTTTTGTTAACCATTAGCATGACAGATGGTTCTCCATCTCCTTATTTTCCATCTGGAGGTGTCTCTAGGTCTAAAGTGCGTCTCTTGTGAAAAGCATATAGATGGATCTTGTTTTCTTCTCCATTGTGTTACCCTATGTATTTTGATTAGAGCATTGAATCCATTGACGCTTAGAGTGAATACTGAAACATATGAGTTTATTACCATTATGCTGCTTGTAGAGTTGGAGTTTCTGGTGGTATTCTCTCGTCTTTCTAATCTTTGTTGCTTTTGGTATTTATTTATTTACATAGATATATTTTCACCTTTCCTCTCTCAGAGAGTTGCCCTTAAAATTTCTTGCAGGGCTGGTTTAGTGCTCACAATCTCCTTTAATTTTTGATTGTATGGGGATTTTTTAATCTCTCCTTCTATTTTGAATGACAGCATTGCTGGATACAGAATTCTTGGCTGCATATTTATCTGATTCAGCACAGTGAATATACACCGCCGCTCGTTTCTGCCTTGCCAACTTTCTGTGGATGGGCCTGCTGCAAATCTGATCTGTCTTGCAGGTTAGGGACTTTGTTTCCCTGTTGGTTTTATGATTCTCTCCTTGCCTGAGTACTTTGTCAATTTGATTTTGATATTCCTTGTTGATCATCTGTTTTTGTTGAATCTAATGGGGGTCTTCTGTGCTTCATGGATTTTTATGTCTGTGTCTTTGCCCAGGTTAGGAAAGTTTCCCACTATGATTTGCTCACATAACACTTCTACCCCTATTTCTCTCTTCCACTTCTGGGCCCCCCATGATTCTCATGTTGTTCCTTTTTAATGAGTCACTGATTTCTCTAATTCTTAAATCATGCTCTTTTGCCTTAATCTCCTCTTTTTTTCTGCTTCATTATTCTCCATAAGTTTTTCCTCTATATTGCTGATTCTCTGTTTTGCCTCATCCATCTTTGACGCGGCTGCATCCATCCATGATTTCAGGTCAGTTATACATTTTTAATTTAATTCTGGCTATTTTTTACTTCTCTTATCTCTGCAGAAAGGGATTTAATCTATTTTTTACTCCAGCCAGTATTCTTATTAACGTGATTCTAAATTCTGGTTCAGACATCTTGCTTGTATCTGTGTTGGTTAAATCCCTGGCTGTCGTTTCTTCGTGGTCTTTCTTTTGGGGTGAATTCCTTCGTTTTGTCATTTTGAAGGGAGAAAAGGAATTATTGAGGTCGCAAAATTGAAAAAAGATAAAATTACAAAACTATTAAAATTAAAAATTAAACACACACACACACACAAATCGAATAGATGATACTAGACCCTAGGTGTGTTTCAGTCTGTGTGTTGAAAGTGGTTTGACATATTAGAGAAAAAAAGGTGAGGGGGAGAAAAAAAAGGACATCATTTGATAATTTGAAAAAAATGAATTCCCTGAAGTAGACTGAAATGAGATGATGGGGTAAAATTGAGTTTGAAAAAATATACACAAAATTAAAGAATATAGTAGAAAAAATAAAGAAAAAATATTTTCAATAAAAATTAAAAATAAATGTGATTTTTTCTCATTTTCTGTATTCATGAAAAAAGAAAAAAAACAAAAAAGAGAAAAAAGAAAAAAAGAAAAAATAGGAAATCATTTGAAATTTCAAGAAAGTGAACACACTGTAGTAGACTAAAACAAATTGATGGAAGTAAAATAGAATTTGAAAAAATTTACATGAAAGCAAACAATATAGTAAACAATTAAAAATATTTTTAATAGAAATTGAAAGTAAAATGAAGTTTTTCTCTTTCTGCATTCAAGAAACAGAAACGAAGAAGAGAAGAAAAGAAAAAGAAAAAAATAAAAAGGAAACTTTGGAAATTTGAAAAGGGGAATACACTGAAGTAGACTAAAATGAAATGATGGAAGTAAAATAGAATTGGAAAATTGCACAACTGTAAAAAATATAGTAATAAAAATTTAAGAAAAATGTTTTTAATAAAAATTGATAATAAAAATGAATTTTTTCTCTTTCTGCATTGAAGAAAAAAAGAAGTGTAAAAGAGAAAAAGAAAAAAAAAGAAAGAAACTTGACTAGATGAACCTGCTAACAGATTAAAGTAGACTGAAATTAGTTCGTTATCCCCTAGATGTCAGTCTATGTAGCTCTTCAGAATCCATGAACTAAGCCCACAGTGAGACTTGCATTCCTGAAGAACCAAGTTGGCCCAGTTGGTCAGGGCTCAGTGTAATGGCTCTGCTATCCAGTAGATGGTGCTGCTAGCCTCCTGGGTTGGATTTTTGCGTGCTTGTAGGTGCTAATGCACATGCGCAGGAGAGGTGAAAATGGCGCCACCCAGCTACCCAGTCTGCTCTCCCAGATCAGCAATCATGCATCCGTCCTCTGTCTTCAACTCTTGTCCACTCCCCGCTCCTTCACTCTCCATGTCCAGGCCCCAGGCCGCACCTCTCTCCCAAGTTTTGTCTCAGATGCGACTGTTTTCCCCAGCCCTTTATATACAAAGGACTGTGGCTTTGACTCCTTCTGCCCCTCTGTGGGAGGGTCTCACCAAGCAATGGCTGAATGAGCAATGGCCGAATATCGGCTGCACCCAGGAACACTTGCTGGACCCTGCTGCTGCCGGTGCCCCAAGACTGTGGGCAGGTGCCAGCCTGCCCAAGAAAAAGTTCATGAGACAGTGTAGCAGCAGCGTTTCAGGATTATGGAAAATCACAATACACATCTGGCAGCAGGCTTCACCCTAAACGACCTTGTTCCAGCACCAGCAAATGTGGCCATTTTCTTGGGTCTTCTGGGATCAGGTGGCTTCAACAATCTCTACAGAATGTCCTATCAGCAGTGGAACCACTTTTCCCCATGTGGATCAAGAACCTCCCAGAACCCACTCTGTTCCTGGGGATTCACCTTTCCCAGCAGAGCACCGCCAGGTATCGAGCTGCGGAGTTGCAGCCTTTGCGCTCCCCTTGTTTACAGTCTTAATGGAATTTAAATCCTCTCCTTTCTCCTTTCTCCCTTTTTAGTTTAGTCCCTGTGGCTATTTCCAATTTTCCACTTTCTCTCCAGCTGCTTTTGGGGAGGGGTGCTTTTCCCGTATTCTCCCCCACTCCCCAGTCTCCGTCCTCTCTCTGCCCGCAAAAGCACCTCCCTTGCTGTGGCTTCCCGCTCCCCAGGGCCACCTCTTCATGCCACGTATTTGCTGAATTCTGTGGTTGAGGTTGTGCAGATTGTTGTATTAATCCTCAATCAATTTTCTAGGTGTGTAGGATGGTTTAGTGTTGGTCTGGCTGTATTTCATGGATGCGAGACACATAAAATCCTCCATGCTGTTCCGCCATCTTGTCTCGTCCCCCAGTGACTGCCTAATTTTCATTTGAGCATTTGAGGATATCATGCCACTCCCTTCTTGCCTGCAGTTTTCTGTGGACAGTTCTGCCATAATCTTTTTTTATCTTCCCATATTCTTTAGCGAACTCTTCTGTCTTCATGCTTACAGGATTTTTTTTATTTGTGTATTTTGTGAACTTTACTATCTTATGTCTCAGAGTTGGCCTGATTTTTTTTTTTATTTTAATGGGAGTTCTCTGTGACTCATAGATGTGGATGCCTGATTCCTTCACCATTTAGTAGAAATTTTCCATTTAATGCACTCAGATAAAACTTCTGCCTTTTTTTCTTCCTCTTTTCTTCTGGGACTCCATTGAAAACAATTTTATTACACTTTATGGAGTTGCTGCGTTCCCTCAGTATACGTTTGTGATGCAATATGTTAATTTTCCTCTTGTTTCCTGCTTCATTACTCACATAATTTTCTAGTCACTTAATCATTTGATTCTTTCTGACTTCAGTTCATTATATCCAATCATTTTCACAGCTCAGTTACAGCATTAAAAGAATTTCAGCCTGACTGTGTTTTAGGTCTTTTCTATCTGCAGTCAGGGTATCCTCATGTCTTCTAGGCTTTCCTCAAGTACAGCTAGTATCCTTATGATAGTTTTTAAAAGTTATGTTTCCTTATGATAGGTTTTAAATTCTGTTTGAAGCATATTATTTATATGTGTTTTAATATTATCCCTGGCAATGTCCTTTTATCGTTTTCTCTTTTAGAATGAATTCCTCCATCTATGTGCATGTCTATGTCTCTGCTTTCTTAAGTTTGTAGGAAAATCCTGTTATGTTTTCTGTTTCTAGAGTAGTGTCTTTATTGAGAAGTGTTACATACTGTTGAGAACTTGATATTTCTGGAAGCATTTCTTACATGTGCCATGTGCACTGTGCTGTCGTGTATTGTCTGCTCTGTCCCTCAGGTCAGTCATCTGCAGAGTTTCTCCTTGCCTCCAGTGGGGAGGTTTTCAACTTTGTCCATAGTGTTATGAGTTTTATCTAGGTGAGTTTGGTCTGCTTATTAAAAGAGGCTAATTCTATCTCCCCTATAGGTGAAGCTATACCTCACTATATGGTCAGTAGGCTTGGTGCCTGTGCTGGTATATGGTGGTGTTTGGAAGGAGGGGCGCAATGCTGGTCTGGGTTCCAGGCACTCTTTCCCTAGTAAGGAAGCACCTAAGGAAGGCAAGGGGGGTATAGCTTGGTGTCAGTGGCTCAGATTCTACTAGGAGGTGCTGTGCTGTTCACTGAATTCTGTCCATGCTGATTGATGGGAGGAAATATTGGCATCAGCTCCCTCTCTAGTCCCTGGAGCTGTAGTTCCCAGCCTACCCTGTGCAGGAAGCCCTCACACAGAGAGAACAATCTGTGCTTGTGGGTCCCAGGCTTCCTTCACAACCCTGCCTTCATCCTGTCTGTGTCAAAACCATTGGCCCACCTGGCATCTCAGGGCTCTTATGTTTTACCTCAAGAGCTCTAGCTGGGTTTGAATACACCAAATTGTATGAATTCAGTATGACAGTGATCTCACTGATCCTCTGGGAGAGCATCTTGCTATGCTGTGGTTGGAGCTGGTTATCCCAGAAGGGCAGTTGCATGAACACTAGGGCTTGGAGTTCATGGTGAAGAACAACAAGAAGCAGCGTCCATTTAGCTGCTCTCAGCAGAGGCTCCTACGCTAATGACGAGGGCAGTGCAATGGTGCCTGTCAGGTCTCCTGCCCCATGAAAATGCACTCCAAGAAGGTAACTGTCTCACCCGATGTGACTCAGGGATCCTCAAACTGTAGCACTCCCTATGGGCCATGGGGCTGCTTCTCCCCAGGAGCACTGCTATGCCCACCAGGCTCCACCCCAGTGATTGCATGGACTTCTAAACCTTCAGTCTTTCAGCTCCACGTTTACAGAAGGTTGACTTCTCATGATTACCTTTATGTGTCATCTTGACTGTGTCATGGGTGCCCAGTTTCCCCACTGTTTCTGTGGATGTCTGTTAATTATTCCACAAGACACTGGCATTTCTATCCATGGTTTCTGTCTGCTTCGGCATCACCCACTCTATTAAGGTTCTGAAGAAAATCTGATGCAGAGGGAGGAAGAATTCCCTCATTTTTACTTCCCATGTGCTTGTTTGAACTGTAACAGTGGTATCGTCTGGCCCTTGTTCTGAGAGTTACATCATCAGCTTTCCACGTTGTGAGACTAGAGAGTAGTTCAGAATTAGATGAGAATTACACCTCTGGTTTTCCTGGGTCTCCAGCATGTGAGAGTGGAAGGTGGGGCTTATCAATGTTCAATCATGTAAACCAATGTGCTTTAGGCCCTGTGCCTCGGGAGAATCCTAGTAAATGGAGATGAATTATCTCTTCTTTAGAGGAATTGAATAAAGCTGTAGCTCATTTAAAGTCCTGAGTAGCAACAGCCTGGAGGGAAGTGTCATGTTGTTTTATTGGGACAATGGCTGGGTTTGGATAAGGAGGAGCTGTGGGATCCTGGGGTCCTGGCTGCACTGGAAGTGCATCTGGGAATCCTGTAAATGTTCAGCTGTTGTGCCTCAGGATATCTGTAATTCACTCATATTGAGGGACAGGAGTAAGCAATGCAAAGAACTGTGTCTTTTGTGCACGTTAGTGTAGTTTTCCTATGACAACAAGTATCTAATTTAGACAGTTAATTGGTAAGCACAGAATCCTGTGTCCAGAGAGCCTCCCTGGGGAAACTGCTTTATGGAGAGGAAGGCCCTGACCCTGACAGGAAACCTGCCTGTAACCTCCATCTGCACCTGCCTCTGGAAACACAAACCAGAATTGTGCATAGTGTGTGCCCCCCTGGTGGTGCTGATCCCCTCCTGCAGGGAGGTTTGTGTCTGGGCTCCCATTGGGGTCCCCTCTCTGTGTCTCTTGCACAGTAATATGTGGCCATGTCCTCGACCCTCAGGTTGTTCATCTGCAGATAGAGGGTGTTCTTGGCGTTGTCTCTGGAGATGGTGAATCGGTCCTTCATGGAGTCTGCATAGCTTGTGCTACTTCCGTCATATCTAATATATGCGACCCACTGCAGCCCCTTCCCTGGAGCCTGGCAGACTCAGTCCTTGCTGTTGGTACTGAAGGTGAATCCAGAGGCTACACAGGTGAGTATCGGGGACCCCCCAGGCTTCACCAGGTCTCTCCCAGACTCTGTCAGCTGCATGTCACACGGGACACCTGCAGACACAAGACATCTTGGTCAGGAAACTGTCACACATCCACTGGTTCTCACCCATATCCACTCACATACTCAGTGTCTCTAATTCACCATTAATTACCTTTCAAAAGAGCAACAAGTAAAATCCAGCCAAGCACAAACTCCATGGTGTGGTGTCTGTGTTCTGTGCTGATCACAGAATGGGAACACCTGGGACTCCTGGGTCTGGGGCTCCTCTCCCAGCTTCAGGCTGCAGAGGGCACTACAGAGGGCTACAGAGAGGGCACTATTTGCATGTCCTGTGACATATAAATCAAGATTCAGACTTAGATTTGATTCTTTAAAAGTGAACGACAGGGTTGGGGACGCATTTCTACATTAGTTTGTGTGGATGGTGCTGTGAAAATATGAATAATTTTAATTGGTGAGCACAGATATATTTGCAGGCACCTGTGCACTTTTACATGTCCTTCATCAACATTGGTCATTTTCGCTCTACAATTATTTTACATCCTTTTTGATATTAATCCCAAATACTTTTTTCTGTGAAATTTTCACTTCTATAATTTTGTTATTTGTTTTGCATATATTTCCACGCTGGTGTGTAGAATCACGGGTGGTTTATTTTTTATTTATTTTTGTTCATTATGTATCCTGCACTTTTCCTCATTTTTAAAAACTGGTTCTAATATTTTTTGTGGTATCTCTAGGCTTTTGTTATGTTTAAGATCATGTAATCTGCAAACAGGTAATTTTTCTTCCTTTTCACTGTTTTAAATGTCTTTTATTTCTTTTTATTGCCAAAGTTTGTGAGTACTTCTTCCAGTTGTAGGAGAAGAATGCTTTTCTCTTCTTCTGGGGTTTCACCTGGTGTAAGGATTCAATTGACATGAGACTGATCTAAAGGGGAGGATAAATTTCATTTTGCAAGTGCATGGCCTTCCTAATGATATGACACCCAGAGAATGTACAAAGCAGGTGGCACTTGTGACTTTCAGACAACAAAACATTGGATTTGGCAAGAGTTAAGGCAAAGGTGTGGGTTTGGGGGTATTTAATTAGTCAACAAGTAACTAGGTTTGTTTTCACAGCCTTCTTGTCCCTGTGTTCCTTATTCTGGTGCTAAGGATAGTTCTTCCCTCCTGGAACAGGTAAGGGAGTTTTCCCAAGGGAGATTTATTTCGTGCTGTCAAGGGAAAAAGGATGGTCTGAGTGTCCTTGGACTGGCTGTTTCTCACGTGACTTTCATCCAAATCAGCAATGTGACGCGTTGATATGGTTTGAGGCAGCATGTTTATTCTTCACGTTATCATGTTGAATACTTATGTTGGGGGTGATCATCATTGATCTTGATGTAGAAGGAATGATTTTCGGATTTTTCTGTTCAATATGCTGTCAGATGTCGGCTTTCATAGTGGACATGATCATCTGGAGGTAATTTTCTCCTCCTTTTTTTTTCATTAACATGTTTTTTTTTTATTTTTTAAAATTTATATCCAAATTAGTTAGCAAATAGTGCAACAATGATTTCAGGAGTTGATTCCTTAGTGCCCCTTACCCATTTAGCCCATTCCTCCTCCCACAACCTGTCCATCAACCCTCAATTTGTTCTCCATATTTATGAGTCTCTTCTGTTTTGTTCCCCTCCCTGTTTTTATATTATTTTTGTTTTCCTTCCCTTATGTTCATCTGTTTTGTCTCTTAAAGACCTTGTATGAGTAAAGTCATATGATTTTGTCTTTCTCTGACTGACTCATTTCACTTAGCATGATACCCTCCTGTTCCATCCACATGGTTGCAAATGGCAAGATTTCATTCATTTTGATTGCCGAGTCATACTCCATTGTATTTATATACCACATCTTCTTTATCCATGATGGATTTTTTGTTTTTGTTTTTTTTGAGTGTTAAGTTTTATTAGTTCTTTATATATTTTGAATACTAACTTTTATCTGATATGTCATTTTCAAATATCTTCCCCCATTTGTCAGTTGCCTTTAGTTTTGTTGATTATTTCCTTGCTGTGTAGAACCTGTTTATCTTGATGAGATCCCAGTAGTTCATTTTTGCTATTGTTTCCCGTGCCTCTGGGGACAATGTTTAGTGAGAAGCTGCTCTGGCCAAGGTCAAAGACGTTGGTGCCTGTGTCCTACTCTAGGATTTTTATGGTTTCCTGTCCCACATTTAGGTCTTTCATCCATTTTGAATTTATTTATTTTTGTGTATATTGTACAAAGTCGTCCAGTTTCATTACAGTTCCATCTTGCTGTCCAGTTTTCTCAACACCATTTGTTGAAGGGACTCTCATTTTTCCATTTGATACTGTTTCCTGCTTTGTCGAAGATTAGTTGACCATATAGTTATGGGTCGGTTTCTGGGTTTTACAATCTGTTACATTAATCTATGTGTGTATTTTTATGCAGGTACTATACTGTCTTTCTGACTATAGCATTGTAATATAGCTTGAAATCCAGAATTGTGATGCCTCCAGTTTTTTTCTTTTTCATGATTGCTTTGTGGATTCAGGGTCTTTTGTAGTTCCATGATAATTTTATTTTTGAAATGTTTTTATTTATTTTTGAGAGAGAGAGAGAGCATGAACATGGGAGGGGCAGAGAGAGAGGGAGACACAGAATCTGAAGCAGACTCCAGGCTCTGAGCTGTCAGCACAGAGCCCAATGTGGAGCTCGAACTCACGGACTGTGAGATCATGACCTGAGCCGAAGTCAGACGCTTAACCAACTGAGCCACTCAGGAGCCTCAACCATTATAATTTTAGAATTATTGGTTCTAGCTCGGTGAAAAATTCTGAGATTATTTGAGAGGGATATTTGCTTTGAATTACTTGCATTGAATGTCTAGATTGCTTTGGGTAGTATAAACATTTTAACAATGTTTTTTTTCTGAGAGAAAATGGGAGGAGGGGCAGAGGAAGAGGGAAGGAGAATCCCAAGCATTTTCTGTGGTGTCAGTACAGGAACCAATGTGTGGCTCGATCTCAGGAACCATGAGTTCAAGACATGAGCCCAAATCAAGAGTCATGGCTTTAACCCATGGAGCATGTAAGCACACCAATTATACTCTTAAGTATAGAGAACAAACTGATGGTTACCAGAGGGAAGGTGAATAGAGGGTTTGGGGAAGTAGGTGATGGGGATGAAGGGGTGCACTCATAATGAGCACTGGGTGTTGTATGGGAATTTTGAATCACCATATGTTACACATAAATCTAATATTGCATTGCATGTTAACTAACTTGAATTTGAATAAAAAATCAATGTTTTTTAAGTGTCTACAAATGGCCTTGTTGGCATACAGCCCACTAGGAATCATTTATTCCAAAAAATATACTGACAAAAGGAACAGCTAGAATTTTGAGCTAAGGTATGTCCCTTTCCTTCCCCACCCCACCTCAGCAAATGGAGAATCCAGTGCAAGTACCTGGAACTATAGGCATGTGCCACTGAGTCTGGCTGCAACCTCCACACCAGATTGTTGTAGCCAATACACAGGGTTCCTGGTGCCCAGCTCCTGTTAAGAGGACTCTTTCCCAGAGGGACAGAATGTCAGTGACCCCAAGTTGTTTGCTGTTGACGCCAAGCCCCTGCACGTGCCAGCGAGATGTGGGACTCATTGTATGCAGCCCCACTTCCAGGATGGAGGCTTTGCCCTGGGCATAGTCCACTAGGGATGCTGGGAGCCTGGTCGCCCCAGACCTGACTTATATGGCAGGAGTCTCATGCCACCAGGACAAGCAAGCCACAAGGAAATGAAGGTGCCACCCATCCCTAAACTGATCCCTCATTTTGTCCCCACCTGCAGATTCAGAGTTTTGCTCAGGGCAGGGGGGACCTGGAGCAATCCACTAAACCAAGGTGAAAATCTGTTCTGGTACAACCAAGTTCATTTCCAGCTGAGTGTGTGGAAGGTCTGGGCCTCATGTTGTGGGAGAGGCAGGTGCAGGAGACAAATGGCTTCAGTGGAGGATTCCTAAACTACTCCTCCTCACCAGCAGGAGAGAGCAAGAGCCAGGGACAGTGGAGGGAACAGCTGCTGTCAGAACAAATTTGAGATTCTGTTCTCAGCAACTATCCATTCAGAGGAGTCTGAGGTGGTGAGGTTCAGTCTGTGGAGACTCCATACATCAGAGAATTGTTGAACATAGGACAATATTCAACATGCAGCAGAGGAATTTATCATGTGGGGGTGGGTCAGAAAGTGATAAAGTCTAACCAAACACTGTCACCTAGGCTGTCACATCTAGGCTGGCTGTGTGAATGTCTCAGGCCACACCACCTCTGTATCTTTGAGACTACTTTCATTCCCTCACGTCATGTGTTTGAGGTTATCCTAGTTTCAGATCTGCATCAATAGTGTCACATTTCTGTGGAAAAGCATCCCATTGATGGATGTTTTATACTTGGTTTATTCTTTTATATTTAGAAAGACTTTTGACTTATTCGTAGCTTCTAACACTAAGAAAGATGCTATACATATTTACACACCATTTATTTTCAGAGCATGGGATTTCATTCTGGAGAAAATTCTCGGGAGTGGTATTCCCAGGTTACACGTTAAGTCATCCATGTATAATTTCATGAGTAACAGCCAATGATTTTCCAGATCTGGTGTTCATTTTTAATTCCTACCTGCAGTTTTTGAGGCCCCCAGTGTGCTGGATGCTCACCTGGATGGTGTTGTCAGTGTTCCCGTCATACCTGAGTCCTCAGGATGTGTGCATAAGGCATCTATTGCATTCTTGATTTGAATTTCCTTGCCAATAGATGGTGTGAAGAGTCTTTTCCTGTCCTTACTGTGTCTACAACCTCTAGGATGGGATGTTTACTACGCAAGGCTGTGCTTGTTTTATGGAGTGTTGTTTCCTTTCTTCCTATTGACTGTTGAGGGTTCTTAGCATATTCCGGATGCAGGTCCTTGGTGGTTATGCAATTTGAGAATATTGTGTCTTCCTATGTAACTTGTCTTACTGCTATTTCCTCATTGGCAGAAAAAAAACATCTGATTTTCACAAAATGTAATTATACCATTTCTTCTTATGGGTCTTGTGTTCTGAGCTTTAATTTTGGTTTTCATGATGATTAATTGTGACTAATATCTATTTTGTAATGTTTATACTTGAGAGAGAGACAGAAGGTGAGTGGTGGAGAGGCTGAGAGAGGAGAGACACAGAATCTGAAGCAGGCTCCAGGCTCTGAGCTGTCAGCAGAGAGCTTGACAGGATGCTCAAACTCATGAACCGTGACATCACGACTTGAGCTGAGTAGATACTTACAGCGACTGAATCACCCAGGCACCCGACTTATTTCTTGATTTACAATGTAAATAAAAGTCTTGTTTTTTTTTTTTCTGGTTTCTCTCAATGTTGACTTGTTCCCTAATTGGTCTCTGGTGACTTAGTGTTTTGTTGTTTGTTGTTAAGTTTATGGACTCCAGTAACTCATTTTCATGGCATGGTTTTTTGATAAATATATGGACAATTCTGTTGTCATGCTGTAATTGAACTTCAAATTTCATAAGAGATTCTGTGTGTGTGTCTCTTTGGACAGATTGCTCATCACATATGATAGATGTGCTCCTGGGGTCAAAAAACGCATTTACCTTTCCAGGTGTTGGGCTTTCTCTATGTCTCAGGAGCCATTGAGTTCTGTGCACACAACCTAGTTCTTGACACAGGATTTTCCCTTCACAATTCTATGTAAAACCCTGAGAATTCATATTGTGCATTGTCACTGTCAGACACTTCATGAATAGAACACACTGCAACTGTTATATCATTTCCTGAAACTATTTCCTAAAATTATTTTACTCTTGCATGTTTGGGGGTATGATTTTTCTTTCTCCATCAAAGGGGAGTTCATATCTGCATTTGTGGAATTCTTCCAGCCTTCTCATCCCCTAATGCTTTTCCAATATGCTGTACAGTGTTTCACTAAGTGCATATTTAGGTTTATTTGTACTCTGCCACATTCGGTGATAGGAGTGTAAGACAGGCTGAACCATATTGGTGTTTGTTGTTGTTGTTGTTGTTGTTGTTCAGTTCCCATGTAAGTGATCTGTCATATTGAATGTTTATAGAAAAGATAGCCCCTCACTTTCATACACCACTAACAGGGGACATGGTCCTTTTTAAAAGAGAAGACAAAGGAAGACAAGGAAGCTGAGACACAAGATTGGGGAAAGAAACCTACAGGCTGGCAGGAAGGGTCATCTCTCCAGACTTTCCAGTTCTGCAGATGTGGGTCCCTACTGAGGCCCAACTTGGGTTCTTGTGCAGGTGTCTGGACAAGCGGCCCATGAGATATGGGCACATAGGATTTGGAAAGGGTTGCTGTAGTTTGAGTTCCAGCCCGCCTGGCACTGCTGTGAAAACTCATGCATATGTTAATTAATGTCCACGACCAGTTAGGGATAAAATGGGATAAATTCAGGAAGTTAGACTCACTACCTTAGATTCCATGTTCATGAAAATTTGTGACAACATTTCTCCCTTCCTTTTTTTTTTTTAATACTTTATTAAATTTGTGTTTAAATTTTGGTTAGTTAACATATTGGGTGATATTAATTTCATTAGCAGAATTTACTGATTCATCACTTACATTAACACCCAGTACCCATCGCAACGCATGGCCTACTTAAACCCCGTCACCCATTATCCCATCCCCCACACACCTGGCCTTTAGCGACCCTTAGTTTGTTCTCTAACATTAGAGTCTTTTATGTTTTTCTTGCTCTTTTTCCCCTTCGCCTATGCTCCTCTGTTGTGTTTCTTAATATCCCCATATGAGGAAATCATATGATATTTGTCTTTCTTTGACTGACTTACTTCACTTAGCATGATACCCTCTAGCTACATCAACATCTTTGCAAATGGCAAGATTTCATTCTTATTTCTGACTGAGTAATATTCTAGTCTATACATATAGCACATTCATCACTCGGTGGACTTTTGGTCTCTTTCCTCACTTTGGCTCTCATTCGTAATGCTGCTGTAAACATTGGGGCGCATGTACCTCCTCAAATCAGAATTTTTGTATTCTTTGGGTGAATACCTCATAGATCAATTGCTAGAGTGTAAGGTCGTTCCATTTTTAAGATTTTGAACTGTTTTCTGGAATTGCCACACTATGCATTTTCACCAAGAGTATAAAAGTGTTTTCTTTTCTCCTCAGCCTCATCAATATGTCTTGTTTCCTAGTTGTTAGTTTTAGACTTTCTGACAGTTTGAGGTTGTTTCTCATCATAGTTTTGATTTGTATTTCCCTGATAATGAGTGATGTTGAGCCTCTTTTTGTGTGTCGGTTAGCCATCTGGATGCTTTGTTTGGAAAAGTGTCTCCTCATGTCTTCTGCCCGTTTCTTCACTGGATTGGTTGTATTTTGCGTGTTGAGTTTGATACGTTTTTATAGATTTTGGATAGTAAGCCTTTATGAGATTTGTCATTTGCAAATACCTTTTTCAATTCTGTAGGTTGCCTTTTAGTATAGTTGATTGTTTCTTTAGCGCAGAAGCCTTTTATTTTGATGAGGCCCCAGTTGGTAATGTTTGCTACTGTTTCCTTTGCCTTCTGAGATGCGTCTAGTAAGAAGTGGCGATGTCCAGTGTCAAAGAATTTGCTGCCTGAGTTCTCCTCTAGGATTTTGATGGTCTCTTGTCTCACATTTAGGTCTTTCACCCATTTTGAATTTATTTTTGTGTATGGGGTAAGAAAGTGACTCGGTTCCATTCTTCTGCATCCTCTGGTCCAGTGCCGAACACCATTTGTTGACAAAACTGTCTTTTTTTCCGTTACATACTCTTTCCTGTTTCAGCCAAGATGAGGTGACCATACATTTGTGAGTCCATATCTGGGTTAACCTTTCTGTTCTGTTGACCTGTGTGTCTCTTTTGTGCTTGTAGCATACTGTCTTGATGACTACAGCTTTGTAATATAGCATGGAGTCTTTAATCACGAAGTCTCCTGTTTCTTTGTGTAGCATAGATATGTCAACAATACTTGCTCCTTCAATCCTTAACATTGACTGTGTTTCCATTTCTTTCTGTCATCCTCAGTTTCTTTCATCATGTTATATAGTTTTCAGAGTATAGATCTTTTAACTCTTTAGGTATCCTATTATTTATTGTACAATATTAAACGGGATGGATTTCTTTCTTCCTTTTTTTTTTTTTGATTTGTCTTTCTGTTTCTTCGTGATTGCTGTATAGAAATGCAATAGAATTCTGTATGTTGATTTTTTATCTTGCGACTTTGCTGAATTGGTGTATCAGTTCTTGCAATGTTTTGGTGGAGTCTTGGGTTTTCTATGTAGAGTGTCATGTCATCTGTGAAGAGTGGAAGTTTGACTTCTTCCTTTCCAATTTGAATGTCCTTTTTTCCTTTTGTTGTCTGTTTGTGTGGATAAAGCTTCCAGGAATATGTTAGGTAGAATTATGAGAGTGAGCATTCTTCTTGTGTTCGTGACATTAGAGGAAATTTGTTTTCCCAGTGAGGATATTAGCTGTGGGGTTTTCATATATGGACTTTATGGTGTCGAGGTATGTTTCCTCTATCCCTTGTTGAGGGTTTTTATCAAGAAAGGATGTTTTACTTTGTCAAAAGTTATTATTATTTTTTGCCTGGATTGAGAGGGTCATATAGTTGTTATCCTTTCTCTTATTACTGTGATGTATTACAGTGATTTATTTGTGAATATTGAACCACCCTTACAGCCAAGGAGTAAATCCCACCCTATCATGGTAAGTGATATTTTAATGCATTGTTGGATTCGATTGGAAAGTATTTTCTGGGAATCGTTGCATCCATGCTCATTAGGGCTAATGGCCTGTAAGTCTCATTTTTAGTGGGGTTTAATCTGGTTTGGAACCATGGTTATACTGACCTTATAGAATGAGTTTGGAAGTTTTCTTTCCATTTCTATTATTTGGAATAGTTTGAGAAGACTAGAATATTCTATTCTACTTAAGTAGAATATTTACACTCTAATTATCTGGTAGAATTCACCTGTGAAGCCATGAAGCCCTCGACTTTGTGTGTCAGTAGGTTTTTGATTACTGATTCAATTTATTTGCTCCTTTCAGTCTGTTCACATTTAAGTTTAGTTAGTTTATATCATTCTGGTAATTTATCCATGTCTTTCAGATTGACCAATTTTTTGGCATATAAATTCCAAAATATTTTTTATAATTGTATTTCTCTGGTGTTAGTTGTGATCTCTCCTCTCAAATTTGTGATTATATTTACTTAGTCCTGGAGGAAGATGGCAGCATAGGAGGACGTTGGGCTCACTGGGTCCGGCTGATCACTTAGATTCCACTCACAAATGCCTAATTTACCCAGGAAACCACCAGAAGACTAGTAGAATGGACTCTCTGGAGCCAAGCATAGACGAGAGGCCCACAGAAGTGGATAGGAAGGTTGGAGATGCTACATGGACTGGGTGGAGGGAAAAGGGCAGTGGAGGCCCAGCCAGCCCATCCAGCAAGGCACAGCCCCCGATTCTGGCTTGCAAAGCAGAGGGGCTGGATGGAGTGTGTTCTGACAGCCAGTGGGAATTAACATCTGGAATGTTATAATTCAACTGTGCTGCTCAGAGAGTGGGAGGGCTAAAGGACAATGGGAGAGAGAGTTGTTGAGCCCCACAGGATAGAGCTCAGCTTGGCGGGGAACAAAGGCACAGGGAAGAGCCATTTCCCTTGCCCATTCCCCAGCCAAAATCCCAAAGGGAACCAGTTCCTGGCACAAAGTTCCTTGCACTGCACAAATACCCAACGCTGTGCTTCTGTGGATCATCACTCCAATGGGTCTGCCTCCCTCCCAGTGCCACAGGGCTCCTCCTGAAGTGGGCCACCAAAGGAAAAGCGAGCTGAGCTTGCCCTCCAACCCCTGTGCATCTTGTGGATCCATCCAGGCTAATATGTCAGATCCCATCAAAGCAGCACCCAAGCCTGTAAGTGTGCAAGTAGCCCAGACAGAGGCCACACCACTCCACAGTGAGTCCTGCCCCTGGGAAAGGGGAAGATAAGGTACACAGTAGTCTGACTGTGGCCCCAGCGGTGGGCTGGGGGCAGACATCAGGTCTGACTACAGTCCCAACCACCAATGGAAGTTACTCCAGACAGCACAGGGGAAGAACCCTGCAGTTCCACGCCACTCCAGGGACTCTCCAAAATGATGAAACGGAAGAATTCTACTCATAAGAAACTACAGGAAATAGCGACAACTAGTGAACTGATCAAAAACAATTTAAGCAGTATAGCAGAAAATGAATTTAAAATAATAGTCATAAAATTAATAGTTGGGCTTGAAAAAAGTATAGAGGACAGCAGAGAATCTACTAATACAGAGATCAAGGGACTAAGAAACAGTCAGGAGGAGCTAAAAATGCTATAAATGAGCCGCAAAACAAAATGGAGGCGACCACAGCTCAGATTGAAGAGGCAGAGGAGAGAATAGGTGAATTAGAAGATAAAATTATAGACAAAGAAGAAGCTGAGAAAGAGAGATAAAAAAAAATCCAGGAGTATGAGGGGAGACTTAGAGAACTATGTGACATAATTAAATGAAATAATATATGCATAATTGGGATTCTAGAGAGGAAGAGAGAGGCAAAGGTGCTGAAGGTGTACTTGAAGGAATTATAGCTGAGAACTTCCCTGAACTGGGGAAGGAAAAAGGCATTGAAATCCAAGAGGCACAGAGAACTCCCTTCAGATGTAACTTGAATCGATCTTCTTCATGACATATCATAGTGAAACTGGCAAAATACAAGGATAAAGAGAGAATTCTGAAAGCAGCTAGAGATAAACATGCTCTAACATATAAAGGGAGACCAAAAAGACTAGTGACGGATCTCTCTACTGAAACTTGGCAGGCCAGAAAGGAATGGCAAGAAATCTTCAGTATGATGAACAGAAAAATAATGCATCTGAGAATCCTTTATCCAGCAAGTCTGTCATGTAGAATAGAAGAAGAGAAAGAGGTCTTCCCAAACAAACAAAAACTGAAGGAATTCATCACCACTAAACCAGCTCTAAAGAGATCCTAGGGGGGATCATGTGAGACAAAGTACCAGAGACATCACTACAAGTATGAAACCTACAGATATCACAATGACTCTAAGCCCATATCTTTCTATAATAACACTGAATGTAAATGGACTAAATGCTCCAACCAAAAGACATAGGGTATCAGAATGGATAAAAAAAAAAGACATCTCTATTTGCTGTCTACAGTAGACTCATTTTATACCTGAGGATACCTTCAGATTGAAAGTTAGGGGATGGAGAACCAACTATCATGCTATTGGAAGTCAAAAGAAAACTGGAGTAGCCATACTTAGACAAACTAGACTTTAAAGGCTGTAACAAGAGATGAAGAAGGGCATTATATAATAATTACAGGGTCTATCCATCAGGAAGAGCTAACAATTATAAATGTCTATGAACCAAATATGGGAGCCCCCAAACATATAAAACAATAGCAAACATAAGCAACTTTATTGATAAGAATGTGGTAATTGCAGGGGGCTTTAATACTCCACTTACAACAGAGCATAGATCATCTAGACACAGGATCAATAAAGAAACAAGGGCCCTGAACTATACACTGGATCAGATGGACTTGACAGATATATGTAGAACTCTGCACCCCAAAGCAACGGAATATACCTTCTTCTTGAGTGCACATGGAACCTTCTCCAAGATAGATCATATACTGGGTCATAAAAGAGCCCTTCATAAGTATACAAGAATTGAGATCATACCATGCATACTTTCAGACCACAATGTGATGAAAGTTGAAATCAACCGCAAGAAAAGTCTGGAAAGCCTCCAAAAGCATGGAGGTTAAAGAACACCCTAATAAAGAATGAATGGATCAGCCAGGCAATTAGAGAAGAAATTTAAAAAAATATATGGAAACAAACGAAAATGAAAATTCAACAAACCAAATGCTTTGGGATGCAGCAAGGGCAGTCCTGAGAGGAAAATACATTGCAATCCAGGCCTATCTCAAGAAACAAGAAAAATCCCAAATACAAAATCTAACAGCACATTTAAAGGAAAAGAAGCAGAACAGCAAAGACACCCCAAACCAAGCAGAAGGAGAGAAATAATAAAGATCAGAGCAGAAATAAACAATACAGAATCTAAAAAAAACTGTAGAGCTAATCAATGAAACAAAGAGTTGGGGTTTTTTTTGAAAAAAATAAACAAAATTGATAAACCTCGAGCCAGTCTTCTCTAAAAGAAAGGGGGATGACCCAAATAGATAAAATCATGAATGAAAATGGAATTATTACAACCAATCCCTCAGAAACACAAGCAATTATCAGGGAATACTATGAAAAATTATATGCCAACAAACTGGACAACCTGGAAGAAATGGACAAATTCCTAAGCACCCACACACTTCCAAAACTCAAACAGGAAGAAATAGAAAGCTTGAACAGACCCAAAACCAGCGAAGAAATTGAATCAGTTATCAAAAATCTCCCAACAATAAGAGTCCAGGACCAGATGGCTTCCCAGGGGAATTCTACCAGACATTAAAGCAGAGATAATACCTATCCTTCTCAATCTATTCCAAAAAATAGAAAGGGAAGGAAAACTTCCAGACTCATTCTATGAAATCAGCATTACTTGATTCCTAAACCAGACAGAGAACCAGGAAAAAAAGAGTACAGGCCAATATCCCTGATGAATATGGATGCAAAAGTTCTCAATAAGATACTAGCAAATCGAATTCAACAGCATATAAAAATAGTTATTTACCATGATCAAGTGGGATTCATCACTGGGCTGCAGTGCTGGTTCAACATTCGCAAATCAATCAATGTGATACATCACATTAATAAAAGAGAAGATAAGAACCATATGATCCTGTCAATCGAAGTAGAAAGAGCATTTGACAAAATTCAGCATCGTTTCTTAATAAAAACCCTCAAGACACTCGGGATAGAAGGAACATACTTAAGCATCATAAAAGCCATTCCCACAGCTGATGTCATCCTCAATGGGGAAAAACTGAGAGCTTTCTCCCTGAGATCAGCAACACGACAGGGATGTCCACTCTCACCGCTGTTGTTTAACATAGTGTTGGAAGTTCTAGCATCAGCAACCAGACAAGAAAAGAAAATCAAGGCATCAAAATTGGCAAAGATGGAGTTAAGGTATCACATTTTGCAGATGACATGATATTATATATGGAAAACCTGATGACTCCACCAAAAGTCTGCTAGAACTGATACATGAGTTCAGCAAAGTCGCAGGATACAAAATCAGTGTACAGAAATTAGTTGCATTCTTATACACTAATAATGAAGCAACAGAAAGACAAATAAATAAACTGACCCTATTCACAATTGCATCAAGAATCATAAAATACCTTGGAATAAACCTAACCAAAGATGTAAAAGATCTGTATGCTGAAAACTGTAGAAAGTTTATGAAGGAAATTGAAGAAGATATAAAGAAATGGAAAAACATTCCGTGCTCATGGATTGGAAGAATAAATATTGCCAAAATGTCAATACTACCCAAAGCTATCTACACATTCAATGCAATCCCAATCAAAATTGCACCAGCATTCTTCTCGAAGCTAGAACCAGCAATCCTAAAATTTGTATGGAACCACGAAAGGCCCCGAATAGCCAAAGTAATTTTGAGGAAGAATACCAAAGCGGGAGGCATCACAATCCCAGACTTTACCCTCTATCACAAAGCTGTAATCATCAAGACGGCATGGTATTGGCACAAAAAGAGACACATAGACCAATGAAATATAATAGAAACCCCAAAGCTAGACCCACAAAACTAATCTAGACCTGCGAACTAATCTTTGACAAAGCAGGATACAATATTTCAATGGAAAAATAAAAGAGAGTCTCTTTAACAAATGATGCTGGGAGAACTGAGCAGCAACATGCATAAGGATGAAACTAGACCACTTTCTTACACCATTCACAAAAACAAACTCAAAATGGATAAAGAACCTGAGTCTGAGACAGGAAACCATCAAAATCCTAGAGGAGAAAGCATGGAAAAACTCTGACCTCAGCCGCAGCAATTTCTTACTTGACTCAACCCCACAGGCAAGGGAATTAAAAGCAAAAATGAACTATTGGGATCTCATGAAGATAAAAAGCTTCTGCACCACAAAGGAAACAATCAACAAAACTAAAAGGAAACCAATGGAATGGGAAAAGATATTTGCAAGAGACATATTGGACAAAGGGCTAGTATCCAAAATGTATAAAGAGCTCACCAAACTCCCCACCTGAAAAACAAATAATCCAGTGAAGAAATGGGCAGAAAATATGAATAGACACTTATCTAAAGAAGACATCCAGATGGGCATCAGGCCATGAAAAGATGCTCAAAGTCGCTCCTCATCAGGGAAATACAAATCAAAACCACACTCAGATATCACCTCACGCCAAAGTGGTTAAAATGAACAAAACAGGAGACTATAGATGCTGGAGAGGATGTGGAGAAACGGGAACCCTCTTGCACTGTTGGTGGGAATGCAAACTGGTGGAGCCTCTCTGGAAAACAGTGTGGAGGTTCCTCAAAAAAATTAAAAATAGACCTACCCTATGACCCAGCAGTAGCACTGCTAGGAATTTACCCAAGGGGTACAGGAGTGCTGATGCATAGGGGCATTTGTACCCCAATGTTTATAGCAGCACTCTCAACAATAGCTAAATTATGGAAAGAGCCTAAATGTCCATCAACTGACAAATTGATCAAGAAATTGTGGTTTATATACACAATGGAATACTACGTGGCGAATGAAATATGGCCTTTTGTAGCAACATGGATGGAACTGGAGAGTGTTATGCTAAGTGAAATAAGTCATACAGATAAGGACAGATTCCATATGTTTTCACTCCTATGTGGATCCTGAGAAACTTAACAGATGACCATGGGGGTGGGGAAGGCAAATAATGATTGGAGGGGGAGGGAGCCAAAACAGAAGAGACTCCTAAAAACTGAGAACAAACTGAGGGTATATGGGGGGTGGGACGAGGGGAGGGTGGGTGATGGCCACTGAGGAGGGCACCTGTTGGGATGAGCACTGGGTGTTGTATGGAAACAAATTTGAAAATAAATTTCATATTAAAAAATATTTACTTAGTCCTTTCTCTTTTGTTTTTGCTAAGTATGGCCTCGGTTTATCATTTTTAGTTATGCTTTCAAAAACCAGTTTATAGTTTCATTGATCTGTTCTGTTTTTGTTTATTTCTTTATCATTTATTTCTGATCTAGTGGTCTTTATTTACCTTCTCCTGCTGGTTTCAGCGTTCATTTTCTTTTCATTTCCTAGCTTGCTTAGGTGTAACATGGTTGTGTGTTTGAGATTTTTCTTCTTTCTTGAGTTTGGCCTGTATTGCTATATATTTCCCTCTTCCAACCACTTTTGCTGCATCCAGATGGTTTGGCACTGGCATGTTTCCGTTTTCATTTGCTTCCATGCATTTTTTACTGTTTCCTTAATTTCCTGAAAATCTCATACAATCTTTACTACAGTGTCTTTAACTTCATGTATTAGTGGTGTTGCCAAAGGTTTCTTGTGGTTGACTTCAAGTTTCATGGTGTCCTGGTATGAAAATATGCTTGGTATTATGTCAATCTTTTTGAACTTGTAGAGGGCTGATTTGTGACATAGTATGTGATCTGTTCTGGGGAATGTTCTATGTGCACTCAAAAGGAATGTGTATTCTGCTGTTTAGAATGGAATGTTCTGAATATATCTGTTCAGTCCATTTGGTCCAGTGTGTCTTCCTTAGCCAATGTTTCCTTATTGATTTTCAGCTTAGATGATGTGTCCATTGTTGTAAGTGGAGCGTTAAAGTTTTCTATTATTATTATTGTATTATTATCAATTAGCTTCTTTATGTTTCTTATTAACTGATTTATATATATCAGTGGTTACAATTTTAGCATATGAAGATTTAAAGCTTTGTATCTTCTCATTGGATAGACCAGTTTATGATGATATACTGCCTTGCTCATCTCTTGTAACAGATTTTGGTTAAAATCTAGTTAGTGTCATACGTGTATGGTACTACAACTTGCTTTCGACGTCCGTTAGCATGATAAATTGCTATCCCTCCCCTCACTTTCAATCTACAGGTGTTTGGGTTGAAGATGAGTCTATTGTATGCAGTGTATAGAAGGTCTTGTATTTTTTTATCCATTCTGTTTTCCTATTCCTTTTGATTGGAGCATGTTGCCCTTTTACATTCACAGTGATTATTGATCGATATAAACTTAGTGCCATTGTGTTACCTCTCAAGTCACTATGGAGATTTTCTCTGCTTATTTCTAGTCTTTGTTTCTTTTAGTCTTCCTTGCCCACTCAAAGAGTCACATTTAATATTTCTCAAAGGGTTGGTTTAGATGCCACGAACTCCTTTGGTTTTTGTTTGGGAAATTCTCTCTCTCCTTGTATCTGAATGACAGCCTTGATGGGTAACGATTCTTGGCTGCATATTTTTGAATTGGGCATGTGAGGATATCATGCCACTCCTTGCTTGCCTGAAGGTTTCTGTGGAGACATCTGCCATAATCTTTTATGTCTTCCCTTTTTAGTTAGCGACTTCTTTTGACTTGCTGTTTTTAGTGTTTTTCTTTATATGTGTATTTTCTAATTTTACTGTTATATGTCTCTGTGTTGCCTGCTTTTTTAAATTTTATTTTAATGGGAGTTCTCTGTGACTCATAGATGTGGACGGCTGTTTCTTTCCCCAGTTTGTCGACATTTTCCACTATAATGCACTCAGATAAAACTTTTCCCTTTTTTTCTCCCTCTCGTTTTGCTCAGGGACTCCTTTTTTTTTTTCAATATATGAAGTTTATTGTCAAATTGGTTTCCATACAACACCCAGTGCTCATCCCAAAAGGTGCCCTCCTCAATACCCATCACCCACCCTCCCCTCCCTCCCACCCCCCATCAACCCTCAGTGTGTTCTGTTTTTAAGAGTCTCTTACACTTTGGCTCTCTCCCACTCTAACCTCCTTTTTTTTCTTTCCCCTCCCCCATGGGTTTCTGTTAAGTTTTTCAGGATCCACATAAGAGTGAAATATATGTCTTTTTCTGTATGGCTTATTTCACTTAGCATAACACTCTCCAGTTCCATCCATGTTGCTACAAAGGGCCATATTTCATTCTTTCTCATTGCCACGTAGTATTCCTTTGTGTATATAAACGACAATTTCTCAGGGACTCCTTTGAAAAGAATTTTATTTCACTTTATGGAGTTGCTGAGTTCCCGAAGTATACGTTTGAGATGGAATATTTAGTTTTCCTCTTCTTTCCTGCTTCATTTTCCCCATAATTTTATCTTCTATGTCACTTACTCACTCATCTGCTTCTTTCCACCTGAGGTCATTATATACAATCAGTTTCACATCTCGTTTATAGCATTTGTAACGTTTCAGACTGACAACTTTTTAGGTCTTTTCTATATGCAGACAGGGTATCCTCCTGTCTTGTTTGCTTTCCTCAAGCACAGCTAGTATCCTTATGATAGTTTTTAAAAATTCTGTTTACTTATGACAGTTTTTAAAAATTCTGTTTGAGGCATATTTGTTATATGTGTTTTCATTATATCCCTTACAATGACCTTTTATCGTTTATTCTTTTGGAATGCATTCCTCCATCAGTCTGTATGTCTGTCTCTGCTTTCTTAAGTTTTTCGGAAAATCCGGTTATGTTTTCTGCTTCTAGAGTAGTGTCTTAATGAGAAGTGTTTACATAGTGTTGAGGACCTGATATTCTGGAAGAATTTCTTGCATGTGATGTGTGCACTGTGCTGTCATGTATTGGCTGCTGTGTCCCTCAAGTCAGTCCTCTGCAGGTTTCTCCTTGCCTCCAGTGGGGAGTTTTTCAACTTTGTCCAGTGTTGTTTTTTAACTAAGTGAGTTTGTTCTGACTGTTAAAAGAGGCTAATTCCTATCTCTCCTAGAAGTGAAGCTTTGCCTCATTATATGGTCAGTAGACTTGGTGCCTGTGGGGATATATGGCGGTCTTTGGAGGGAGGGGCGTGGTGCTGGTCTGGGTTCCAGGCAGTCTTTTCCTAGTAAGGAAGCATCTGAGTAAGACAAGGGGGGTGGATCTTGGTGTCAGTGGCTAAGCTACTGGGGGGTGCTGTGCTGCTCACTTAACTCTGTCCATGCTGATTGGCAGGAGGAAATATTGGCATCAGCTCCCCCTCTAGTCCCTGCAGTTGGAGTTACCAGCCGCCCCTGTTCAGGAAGCCCTCACACAGAGAAAAAAATCTGTACTCGTTGGTCCCAGTCAGAACCCTGCCTTCACCCTGTCCTTGTCCAAGCCATTGTCCCACCTGGTGGCACAGAGCTCTTATGTTTTATATCAGGAGCTCTAGCTGGGTTTCAAAAGTCCAAACTGTATGAACTCAATATTATAGGGACCCCACTGATCCTCTGGGAGAGGGTTTTGCTGTGCTGTGGCTGGAGCTGGTTATCTCAGAAGGGCAGTTGCATGAACACTAGGGGCTTGGAGTTCATGGTGAAGAACATCAAGAAGGCAGCGTCCAGTTAGGTGCTCTTAGCAGAGGCTCCAATGCTAATGACCAGGGCAATGCAATGGTGCCTGTCAGCTCTTGTGTCCCATGAGAGGCAATGCCCCCTCTCCCAAATGCACTCCAAGAAGGGACTGTCTCTCCCTATGCCAGCCAGGGGACCCTCAAATTGCAGTGCCCCCCCATTGGTCTCTGCTCTTCTTCTTCACAGGAGCACTGCCATGCCCACCAAGCTCCACCCCCGTGACAGCATGGACTTCTAAATCTTTAGTTTTGAACTCCACACTTACAGGAAGTTGACTTCATGATTACCTTATTTGTAAGCTTGACTGTGTCATGGGTGCCCAGATTAACCACTCCTTCTGAGTATGTCTGATATGTGTTTCCAGAAGAGATTGGCATTTCCATCCATGTTTTCTTTCTACCTAGGCATCACCCATTCCATTATAGTTCTGAGTAGAACCTGATGCAGAGGGAGGAAGAATTCCCTCATTTTTACTTCCCATGTGCTTGTTTGAACTGGACATTGGTCTCCTCTTGCCCTTGTTCTGAGAGCTACATCATCAGCTCTGCAGGTTCTGAGACTAGACTATTTCATAATCAGGTGAGAATTACACCATTGGTTTTCCTGGGTCCCCAACTTGTGACAGTAGATCATGGGACTTCTCAACATATTTTGTCATGGAAACCAATGTGCTTTGGATTCTGTTGCTCAAGGGAATCCTGACTAATACATGGAGATGATTTATCTCTTGTTTAGAGGAATTGAATAAAGCTGTAGCTCATTTAAAGTCCTGAGTAGCAAATTCCAGGAGGGAAGAGTCACGTTGTTTGATTGGGACAAGCGATGGGTGAAGATAATGGGGAGCTGTGGGATCCTGTGGTCCGGGCTGCCCAGGGAGTGCATCTGGGACTGCTTTAAGGTTCAGCTGTTGTGCCTCAGGAAATCTGTAATTCACTCATGTTGAGGGACAGGAGTAAGCAATGCAAACAACTGTGTCTTTGTGCATGTTAGTGTAGTTTTCCTATGACAACACAGTTGCTAATTCAGAAAGTTAATAGGTAAGCACAGAATCCTGTGTCCAGGAACTGCTGTGTTGAGAGGAAACCCCAGACCCTGACAGGAAACCTGCCTCTATCCAACTGCACCTGCTCCTGGGAACACAAAGCAAAATTGTGGATAGTATGTGCCCCCTGGTGGTGCTGATCCCCTACCTGTGGGGAGGTTTGTGTCTGGGCTCCCAGTGACATACCCTCACTGTGTATCTCACACAGTAATATATGGCCGTGTCCTCAGTCTTCAGGTTGTTCATCTGCAGATACAGCGTGTTCTTGGAGTTGTCTCTGGAGATGGTGAGTCGGCCCTTCATGGAGTCTGCGTAGTATGTGCTACCTCCACTATTACTAATATATGCGACCCACTGCAGCCCCTTCCCTGGAGCCTGGCGGACCCAGCTCATTGCATAGCTACTGAAGGTGAATCCAGAGGCTACACAGGTGAGTCTCAGGGACCCTCTAGGCTTCACCAGGTCTCCTCCAGACTCCACCAGCTCCACGTCACACAGGACACCTGCAGACACAAGACATTGTGGACAGGAAACTGTCACACATCCACTGTCTCACTCATATCCACTCACATACTCAGTGTCTCCCATTCACCGTGAATTACCTTTTAAAAGAGCAACCAGGAAAACCCAGCCCAGAACAAACTCCATGGTGAGGTTTCTGTGTTCTGTGCTGATCACAGAATGGGAACACCTGGGACTCCCGGGGCTGGGGCTACTCTCCCAGCTGCAGGGATGGAGCTGGACTGTTTTAATCAGCACAGGGAGGGCCATATTTGCATATCCTCTCACTATATATCAAGCTCCAGAGTTCAATTTGTTTCAAATTTAAAACCAGTGTTTGAGAGGCACTTCTAGATCACTTCTTGCAGAAGGTGCGGTGATAATATAAATAATTCTAATCTGTGAACACAGTTATCTTTTCATCTGTGTTTGCCATTTTACATGTCTTTCTCCCAGCACGTCAGGTTTGGTATACTATTTTACTTTTTAGTGAAATTTAATCCTAAATACTTTATTTTGTGCCATATATTTTTAATGTGTGTTTATTCTTGTGTGACAGATAGAGGAAAGGAGAGAGAGATCAGAGAGAGAGAAGGGGACTGAGAATCCCTAGCAGGTTCTGCACAAACATTGCAGACCCTGCCTCAGAAATAACTCAAGAACCATGAGATCATGACCTGAGCCAAAATCAACAGTAGGCACTTAACGGATTGAGCCACACAGGTGCTCCATTTTGTGCCATTTTCAATTGTGTGATTTTGTTATTTTTTTCATATACTATGTTTTAGGTGTGTGGAAATACAACATATTTTTGTATGTTGATTTGTACCCTGAACTTTTCCTGAGTTTATTAGTTCTAATACTTTTTTTATGGAGTTTCTAAGATTTCACTATAAGTTCGTGTGATTCTCAAACAAATAATTTTCTTCTTACTGATTTGCATGTCTTTATTTCATTTTCTTACCTAATTTTTATCAGTATATCTTCAACTTGTAGGACCAGAAAGGTTTTTCCTTCTTTGCTTCTGTGTTCTTTGTCTGGTCTAAGGATTCAACTCACATAAGAAAGATCTACAGAAGAGAATAAATTTCATTTTGCATGTGCACAAGCTTCCTAATAATATGACACCCAGAAAATGAAGAAAGTAGGTGGCACTTGTGCCTTTTAGAATAAAAAACAATGGATTTGCGAAGAGTTAACAAGACAGAGATTTGGATTTGGGCAAGTCAATTAGTGAGGAATTAACAAGGCTTGTTTGCACAGCCTTCTTGGTGCTAAAGTTCCCATTTCTGGTGTAAGGATGGTTCTTCCATTATGGTAGAGAGAAAGGAAGTTTTTCTGGGGAGATTTATTTCCTGCTCTCAAGGGGACAAAGGAGGGTCACAGTTTCCTTAGACTCCTGTTACTCAAGTGACTTTCCTCCAAATAAGCAATGTGACAAGATGACATACATTGGGTGCCATATTTTACTGGTCTTCATGTTACCATGCGGAATACCTATTTAGGGAATGAGCGTCCTTGCCCGGCTCCTAATATGACAGGAAAAGCGTCAGTTTTTCACTGTTAAATATGCTGTCAGGTGTGGGCTTTTCATCTACGGCCACAATTTTGTGGAGGTAATTTCTTTCTTTCCCTCAGTTGCTGAGATTTTTTAATAATGACAATTTGTTGAATTTTGTCTAGTTTTATATGTATCAATAGATGGTGATATAGGTGATCAATAGATGTGACTGCATTGTCACATATGACCCTTTCATTGTGCTTTTGCATTCACTATGCTAGGAGTTTTGCATGTATGTCCATCTGAGATATTGGCCTTTAGTTTCTCTTCTTATGATGTCTTTTGATTTCACATCATAGTAAGGTTGGTCTTGTAGATGAGTTGGGGCATATTCCTTTTCAGTTTTTGGTAAGAGTCTGAGAGGCATTGGCATTAAATATCCTTTATATTTTGATACAACTAATAGATAAAGTCCTCTGTTACCAAGCTGACTTTTTTTTCTTTAGGGGTGGGATATGATTAGATTATAGATTCAATCTTACTTGCTTTAATTCTGTTAATTTTCTATTTCTTCATGTAGAGTCTTGTGGATTGTATAATTCTAGAAACTGCCTGGTTGCCCTTAGTTATCTAATAATGGATGTATAATTATCTAGGCATTTTCTGTTATTGTTTTTCACTTCTTTGGTATCAGTTATGTCCCCTCCTTAATTCTGATTGTATTTGTTTGAGTTTTACGTATTTTCCTAGTAGAGATGCTTTTTAAATTGAATTTAGCTTTCCAGATATCCATTTCAATTTGTTAATTTTTTGTATTATTACACTCTTTATTCCTTTTATCTGTTTTAATAATTTCTAATGTTAGTTGAGTTAATAAAAATGCCAATGAATGTATCTGGGAAATTCTTATTTATATGGTACCACAAAGCACACGGAAGTGAGAAAACAATCCTGAGAAAGAAGAACAAACCTGGAGACAGCACACGTCCTTCTTTCTAAGTATATTGCAGAGGTACATTATCTATAACACTGTGCTGCTGGCATAAAGTCAGACACACAGACCCATGGAGCAGGTTACAGAGACCAGAATGAAATGTGTCTGGATGCAGTAAGCAAATCTTCCATGAGATTTCATAGAATTAAAATTAGGGAAAAAATGGCCTCTTTCACAAATGGTTTTGATTTCCAGTGAGTAAAATAATGACATTTGGTCCTTATCTTATACCATACAGATATGTAGACCCCCATTCAGCCCCTTCCCTGGAGTCTGGCAGACCACCTCATCAATTAGCTACTGAAGGTGAATCTAGAGACTGCACAGGAGAGTCTCAGGGACCCCCTCCCCTGCCAGGCATCATCAGGTCTCCCCCTGACTCCAACAGCTCTACGTCACACAAGACATCTACAGATACAAGTCAGGAAAATGTCACACATCCACTGTTTCTCTCACTCATATCCACTAACATAGTCCGTGTTTCTTGTTCATCATGAATTAGTGTTTAAAATAGAACCAAGGAAAAGCAAAGTGAACCCAAACTCCATGGTGAGATGTCTGTGTTCTGTTCTGATCACTGAATGTGAACACTTAGGGGCTGGGGCTCTTCTCCCAGCTACAGTTTCAGGGATGGGAGGGTTTAATCAGCATACAGATGTCCTTTGACAATATAGTAAATTTTGCAATAGAATCCTCAAGAAGCCAGTGACCCTTGGCAGGTGTAAGGGATGGGGCAGTGTTTTGTGTCACAATATCTTTCAGGACATTGTGATTTATTTATTTGTGATTTTGCTGCAGTGATTATAAGTACCCATGATAATCCTTATTTTCACATATGCACCCAAACATTTGAGGTAAGAATCAGTATACCACCATTGTACAGGTTAACAGATACACTGCGGCAGAGATGGATTGTGTGAGTGTCCAAGATCACGTATGAGGTGAGAGTAGTCCCAATATCTGGACATGTGCTCCCCATCAGGGGACCCACCTGCCTCCTGAACCACATGCAGGACAAGGCTAGACATCCTAGTGAGGTTTGCAGGTTCCTGACCTTCTAGAAGTCCCAGGAGAGTGATGGGTGGAAGCCAGTTCTATTCTGTCACAGATATTGGAGAGAATGAGAAGCCTCAACAGAGACTCACAGACCTAATGGAGATGCTAGGGGTTTTCTAAAAACACAAGAAGTCATTTAGACATGAACTCTATGTGGACAACAATGGAAACCCTCAATAATGGGCCTCTGGGTGGTTCAGTTGGTTAAGTGTCCGATTTTGACTCAGGTCATGGTCTCACAGTTTATGAGTTTGAGCCTTGTGTCGGGCTCTGTGCTGACAGCTCAGAGCCTGGACTGCTTCATATTCTGATACTGTGTCTCCTCTCTCTCTCTTCCCCTCCACCACATGTACTCTGCCTCTCTCCCTCTGAAAAATAAATAAACATTAAAAAAAGAAAGCTTCAATGAAGTTAAAATGGTTGAATTTTATAAAAATATGTTGAAGGCAAAACACCTGAGATCAGGAAGGATGATGTTAATTAAAAATATTTCTTCATCTATGAAATGGAGATCATTATTCTTCTAAACTCTTGTTAATGTGGGAATGATCAAAGATATATTTATCCCAGTGCCTGACCCTGGGAAAATTTGTGTATTCCCATTATCATGGTTTATTCCAAACAGGGAGGATACTTGTGTGTTTCTACAGCTTTTACAAACTCTTTGCTGTGTTCATGTCAGAAGTGTGCAGAGCCTGGATCTGAAAACCCTGGAGAGGAGACCGGCCCTCAACCAATCTCTTGTCCTGGATCATGAGCTCCCTGGTCTATGACTTCCCCCTGGTGGTTGTGATTGCCCCCTTGTGGTCCCAGTGCTCCTGTTGTTTCACAGATCCCTGAAGAGATACAGTGACTCCTTTATTCCCCTTCCCATTTATGCAACATGCAAGGGTGAGACCCTTCCATCATGAGCACTGCAGACCCTTCTGTTCACAAGATGTCTCCTCCTACATACTTCTTATCTTTGAACCCCTCACCATGCTCCTTACCTGTAAATATAAGTTATATTTCCTTTAAACATTGGTGAGGAACAATCTTGGATAGTCATCCTTATCAGCTGGAAAGAGTCAGAAGAACTTTTCATTTGATAATCGAGAGAATGAAAAGAAAGATTTTTGGGCTCAGAAATTCTACTTTCATGAAGCTGGGATAAATGTGTCAACTTCAAACATGCACCACCCTTAAGAATAAAGGAAGTGTGAATCCCAGAGACAAGTTGGAGTCTGAGATTCAGAGCATTCTGTCTTTGAACCTAACGGGTGTCCCCAGATTGATAATCAAATTGTTTCTTGTTGGTGATGCACTTCTAAATTACACTGTATTTCTTCTGTCATAGGAATGTCAGTACCGGTTATGTTATTGCTACCATGCAGAAGCATTCAGAAGAACAAAAATGGTTTTCTAGCAATGCAGGTCGGCTGATGGAGAGGGTTTCACCCCAGGATGGAAGGTACCACGGTCTCATCCTACCCAAGCTACGTGGTTAGATTTGGGGTTTTAGAGGTAGTGAAATTTAGGTACATTTTGGACTTGACTTAATATTTAATGATTTGACATATTGTAGGATTTGGGGATGTGGTAATGTGAGTGTCATGTGTGATAGAGGTGAACTTTCCCTGACATCAGTGTGGACTGTGGTCATCTATGTCATTCTTGAACCTGTGTAGAATAACTTATGTGGCCTAAGGGACTTGCCACATTAGATTAATTTCAAGATATTGATATACTGCCATGTGTATGAGTCTGGGGATTGAGTTCAGGACACAGATGGGCAGTCACCAAATGTCCATCTCGGAACTGAAGATGAGTGAGTGGGTCCTGAAGACAACACATCTGTGGGAGGGAATACCTTGAGAATCGTGGGATGAAACCCCTCATCACCAGGAACAGACACTTTCTTGCATGAAGTCCATGTCTCCCTCTGGGTCTGAGTGTCTAACCGAACCCAGGTGGATATGCATGGATGTCCCCAAGATGCTCTGAGGTGAAGAGAAACGGTAAGGAAAGAAACATGAAGAAAGACAGATAACAGCAAGGAAAGACACATAAAGGAGTCATTGCCGTTGAGAGAGGACTTTTGGGGCTGAGACGCATCCTGCTTTCTGCAGCCTTGATGGGACGATGTTGGACACTAGCCAGTGGAGGTCGATGGCAGCCCTACAAACGGGGCTCTGATATATAAGACCAGAACCATAGCCACTCAAACCTGTGTAGACACTTGTCACTTGTAGACAAGTGACATGACTTGGGAGGTCCTTCATCTGAGGGTAAAGAGAAGTTCCGTCCACCCCTGTGGCCCCTCCACCCTCTAAGGTCACTCCCTTCAAATGTTATACATTCATAGCTTCTATTGTATGTGAAATGTACCCTCTCTCAGTAAGGCGATGGTCCACTGCTTGTTCTGGGAGGATCCGTCCTTGTGACCTTGTCTCTGGTATAAACCTCTTCTCTGTCTTCTAAGAATGAAAGCAAAGTTCCCCTTAACATGCAGCTAAAATCCAATATTGTGCCCGCACTTGGTTCCAATTATTTTTTGGTGTAAATCACTAGTGAAATTGTCATCTGTTTGAAAATTCCCTTCAGAGGCAAGTACTGGAATGAATGGGTGCTGTCAGGTGGTGTAGACCAGTGGAACAGCATCCTCAAGGCTGAACTTGTTCCCTATAGAGGAATGGGAAGTACAAGGAATGCCAGCTGACACTGGTCTGTCCTTCCTGAGTAACCAGCAGACCTGGGTGAATGAGCCTGGTCCAGGAGCAAGGACATCGACACACAGGCAATACATAGATGCCAGCTGTCTAGACAGACTGCCCATGAGATGTGGTCACAGAGGAGCTGGGAAGGGCAGCTGGGGTTTGAATTCCAACTCATGTGGCACCAACATTGGGAATCATGAGTATGTTTGTTAATTAATGACCACTACCAGTTAGGGATAAAATGGGTAAATGCAAGTAGTTAGACTTACTGCCCTAGATCCCATTATTTATGACCATGTGTAACAAAATTTGTCCCTTTCCTTTTTTCCCCTGTTTTTTAATGTCTGAAGATTTTATTTATTTACATATTTGTTAGTTAACATATAGTGTAGTGTTAGTTTCAGGAATAAAATTTAGTGATTCATCACATACATTAACACCCAGTGTGCATCACAACAAATGACCTACATAATCGCCATCACCCGTTTAGCCATTTGAATCCGAATTTTTGTATCCTTTGTGTAAATACCTTGTAGAGAAATTGGTGGGACATAAGGTAATTCTATTTTAACTGTTTAAACTGTTCCCCAATGTGGTCACACCACTTTGCATTCCCACCAAGAGTATAGGAGGGTTCCTCTTTCCCCACATCCTCGCCAATATCTGTTTTTTCCTGAATTGTTCATTTTAATCATTCTGACAGGTGTGAGGTGGTATCTTATCATGGTTTTGAATTGTATTTCTCAATTATGAGTGATGTTGAACATCTTTTCATGTGTGTCTTAGCCATCCAGATGTTTTCTTTGGAAAAGTGTCTACTCATGTCTTTTGACCATTCCCTGGATATTTGTTTTTCTGTGTTTGTTAAGTTCTTATAGATTTTGGATACTGACTCTTACCGCGTATGTCATTTTCAAATATCTTCACTCCTCTGTCAGTTGCCACTTAGTGTTGTTGATTGTTTCCTTCACTGTGCAGAAGCTTTTTATCTTGATGAGGTCCCAATAGTTCATTTTTTGCTTTTGTTTTCCTTGCCTCTAGAGGCATGTCTATTAAGAAGTTGCCGAGGTCAAGGAAAAAGAGGTTTCTGCCTGTCTTTTTTCCATTGGATGTTCTTTCCTGCTTTGTCAAAGATTAGTTGGCCATACATTTGTGGGTCTAGTTCTGGGGTTTCTATTCTATTCCATTGGTCTATGTGTCTGTTTTTGTGCCAATACCATGCTGTCTTGATGATGACAGCTTTGTAGTAGAGGCTAAAGTCTGGTATTGTGATGCCTCCTGCTTTGGTCTTCTTCTTCAAAATTACTTTGGCTATTCGGGGCCTTTTGTGGTTCCATATGAATTTTAGAATTGCTTGTTCTAGTTTCGAGAAGAATGCTGGTGCAATTTTGATTGGGATTGCATTGAATGTGTAGATAGCTTTGGGTAGTGTTGACATTTTGACAATATTTATTCTTCCAATCCATGAGCAGGGAATGTCTTTCCAATGAGAAAGAATGAAATATGGCCCTTTGTAGCAACGTGGATGGAACTGGAGAGTGTGATGCTAAGTGAAATAAGCCATACAGAGAAAGACAGATACCATATGTTTTCACTCTTATGTGGATCCTGAGAAACTTAACAGAAACCCATGGAGGAGGATAAGGAAAAAAAAAAGAGGTTAGAGTGGGAGAGAGCCAAAGCATAAGAGACTCTTAAAAACTGAGAACAACCTGAGGGTTGATGGGGGGTGGGAGGGAGGGGAGGGTGGGTGATGGATATTGAGGTGGGTACCTTTTGGGATGAGCACTGGGTGTTGTATGGAAACCAATTTGACAATAAATTTCATATATTGAAAAAAAACGAGGTTTCTGCCTGTTTTCTCATATAGATGTTGATGCTTTTTGGTCTTACATTTAGGTTTTTCATCCATTTGGAATATATTTTTGTGTTTGCTGTAGGAAAGTGTGCCAGATTCATTCTTCTGCATGTTACTATCCAGTTTTCCCAGCACCATTTGCTGAACAGACTGTTCAGCAAATCTGGTTCTCTATTCTGTCCCATTCACGTATGTGTCTATTTTTGTGCCAGTACCATGCTTTCTTGATGATTACAGCTTCGTAATACAGCTTGAAGTCTAGAATTGTGATGCCTCCAGCTTTGGATTTCTTTTTCAACATTGCTCTGCCTATTCGGTGTTTTCTGGTTTTATACAAATTTTAAAATTCTTTGTTCTTTTTCTGTGAAGAATGTTGGTGTTATTTTGGTAAGGATCACATTGAATGTGTAGATTGCTTTGGGTAGTATTGATATTTTAACAATATTTGTTTCCCAATCCATGACCATGGAATGCTCTTCCTTTGTGTCTTGTGTAATTTGCTTCATATGCTTTCTATAGTTTTTAGCATACAGATCTCTAACATCTTTGGTTAGGTTTATTCCTAGGTATGTTATGATTTTTGGTGCAATTGTAAATGGGACTGATTCCTTAATGCCTCTGTTTTCTGCTTCATTTTTGGTGTATGTATATAGTGCCAATAACTTGATGTTGTCTTTGTATCCTACAACTTTTCTGAGTTTTGTCTCCGTCCTAGAAGTCTTTTGGTGGAATCTTTGGATTTTCCACATAGAGTATCATGTAATCTGCAAAGAGTGAAAGTTTGACTTATTCCTTTCAAATGTCTATGCTTTTTATTTCTTTTCATTGTTTGATTGCAGAGGCTAAGCCTTCTAGTTCTACGTTGAACAAAATTAGTGACAGTGGATATCCCTGTCATGTCCCTGACCATATGTGGAGAGCACTCAGTGTTTCCCCATTGAGGATGATGTTAACAGTGCGTGTTTTTTATATGGCCTTCATGTTGTTGAAGAATTTTCCATCTATCTTTACTTGCTTGATGGTTTTTATCAAGAAAAGATAGTGTAGTTTATCAAATGCTTCTCTGCATTTATTGAAAGGATCATTTGGGTCTTATCCTATTATTGATATGGTGTATAACTTTGATTGATTGTTAATATTGATCCATCCTTGCACCCCAGGAATAAATCCGACTTCATCCTGGTCAATGATTCTTTTAATGTACTGTTGGATTCAAGTTGTAAGTATGTTGTTGATAATTTTTGCATCCGTGTTCACCTGGGCAATTGGTCTGTAATTCTCCTTTTCTAATTCTTCCTGTTGAAATTTTGGTAGTTTACATGTTTCTGGGAATTTATTCATTTCTTCCAGATGGCCTAATTGGTTGGTATATAGTTTTTCATAATATTCCCTTATACTTGATTGTATTTCTGGTGTTGGTTGTGATCTGTCCCATGAAATTCATGATTTTGTCTCTTTGGGTCCTTTTTCTTTTCTGTTTGAATAATCTGTTCCAGGAACTTCAATTTTATTCATTCTTTCAGAAAGCAACCTAAAATTTCTGATGATCTGTTCTACTGTTTTTGTTTCCTTCTGTGCCATTTATAGGTACTCTATGATTGTTGACCCTCCTCGTCTGACTTTAGGCTTCCTTTGCTCTTCCTTTTCTAGTTTCTTTAGGTGTAAAGTGGTTGTGTGTTTAAAATTTTATTTTTATTGTGTTAGGCCTGTACTGCTATATACTTCCATCTTAAATCTGCTTTTGCTGCTTCCCAAAGGATTTGGACCGTCAATGCTAACATTTTCATTTTCTTCCATGTATTTTTATTTCTTCTTTAGTTTCCTGGTTAACCGCTTTATTCTTCAGTACGATGGTCTTTTACTCCAACTATTAGTGGTGTTTCCAAATTTTTCCTTGTGGTTGACTCCAAGTTTCATAGTGTTCTGATCTGAAAAAATGCATGCCATAGTCTCAATCTTTTGTACTTGTAGGGGCTGATTTATGACCCAGTGTGTGATCTATTCTGGAGAGTGTTCCATGTGCACTCGACAAGAATGTATTCTGCTGCTTTAAGATGGAATGTTTTGAATATATCTGTTAAGTCCATCTGCACCTGTGTCATTCAAAGCCATTGTTTCCTTCTTGATTTTCTTCTTACACGATCTGTTCATTGTTGTAAGTGGGGTGTGAAAGTCCCCTACTACTAGTGTATTATTATCAATGAGTTTTTTTATGTCATTAATTGCTTTACATATTTCAGTGCCCCAATTTGTGGTCATAAATATTTACAGTTGTTAGTGCTTCTTGTTGGATAGATCACTTTATGATATAATGCCCTTCTTCATCTCTTTTTGCAGTCTTTGTATTTTAAATCTAGGTTGCCTGATATGAATATGGTACTACAGCTTTCTTTTTATGTCCAGTAGCATGATAAATTGTTCTGCAACCCCTCACTTTCAATCAACAGGTATCTCTAGGTCTCAAAGGAGTCTTTTACAGGCAGAATATACATGGATCTTGTTTTTTAATCCATTCTGATACCCTGTGTCTTTTGACTGGACTTTTTCGTTCATTTACATTCACAGTGATTACTGAAAGATATGATATTAGTGTAATTGTGTTATCACAATGTTTCTGTAAAGTAATTTTTTTTGTCTGGAGATTTTCTGTGTTCCTTTCTAGTGTTTATTGCTTTTGGTCTTTCTTTCCCACTTAAAGAATCCCCTTTAGTATTTCTTGCAGGGTTAGATTAGGGGTCACAGACTCTTTAGATTTTGTCTGGGAAGCTCTTTATCTCTCCTTCTCAGTGACAAATTTCCTGGATAAAGTATTCTTGCCAGCCTAAATTTTCCCATTCAGCACATTGAATATATCATGTTCTGTCTTGGGAAGTTACTGTGAAGGGAACTAACCTTATTTGCCTTCCCTTCTTAGGGATTTCTTTTCTCTCGCTGCTTTTGGGATTTTTCCTTTATCTCTATATTATGTCAATTTTCTATGATTTATCTTGGTAATGGCCTGCTTTTGTTGATTTTGATAGGAGTTCTCTGTTCCTTCTGGATTTGGATGCTCATTTCCTTCCCTAGGTTAGGGCAACTTTCAGCTATAATTTGCACATAAAAACCTTCTGTCCCTTTTCCCTCTCTTCTTTTGGGACTCCTATGAACGGAATTTTACTACACTTTACAGAGTGGCTGAGTTCTCTAAGTCTACATCCATAACCTAAGAAGTTAGTTTACCTTCTCTTTTCTGATTCCTTATTTTCCATAATTTTATCTTCTATATCACTTAGTCATTCCTCTGCTGCTGCCACCCATAGATTATGGCCTCAAAAACTCTCCATTCAGAGTCCAAGATTATAGGGTTCAGTTTGTGGAGACTCCATACATCAGAGGATGGTTGAACATAGGAGTGCACTCAAATGAAGCAGAGTATCTCATCATGTGTTGTGGGACAGAAAGAGATAAAGAATGCCCAACCAAACCACTGTCACCATGGTCTGGCTGTGTGAATGTCCCAGGCCACACCACCTCTGTAATTATGAGGCTATCACTCTTCCCTCCACATCATGTCTTTGAGGTTCACCTGGTTTCAGGTGTGCATCAATAGTGTCACATTTCTCTGGAAAAGCATCCCATTGATGGAAGTTTTGTACTTGATGTATTCCTTTATAGTTAGAAACACTTGCCTTATTCTAAGCTTCTAACACTAATAAAGATGCTATAAATATTTACACACCACTTATTTTTTGAGCATGGGATTTCATTCTTTGGGGACAAATACTTGGGAGTGGTATTTCCAGATTGCATGTTAAGTCATCCATCTATAATTTCATAAGTAACAGCCAACATTTTTCCAGAGCTGGTGTTTATTTTGCAATCCTACCTGCATTGTTTGAGGCCCCATGTGTGCTGGATGCTCAGCTGGATGTTGTTGTCAGTGTTGTTTTCATTCCCGAGCCATTGAGATGTGTGTATAGGACATCTGTTGTGTTTTTGATTTGAATTTCCCTGACAGTCGATGGTGTGAAGTGTTTTCTCCAGTCCATACCTAATGTGTCTGTAACCTCAAGGATAGGATGTCTACTACACAAGGCTGTGCTTGTTTTATCGAGGTTTAGTTCCTTTCTTCCTATTAACTTTTGAGGGTTCTTAGCATATTCAAGATGCAGGTCCGTTGGTGGTTATGCAATTTGTGAATATTGTCTCTTCCTGTGTAACTTACTGCCACTGACTGTCACGTGGGCAGATAAACGTACCTGATTTTCACAAGGTGTAATTATACCATTTCTTTTTATGGGTCTTGTGTTATTAGCTATAATTTTGGTTTTCTTGATGATTGATTGCTTGTGACTAATATTTTTTTAAATGTTTATTCTTGAGAGAGAGAGAGACAGAACATGAGCGGGAAAACAGAGAGAGAGCAAGACACAGAATCTGAAGCAGGCTCCAGGTTCTGAGCTGTCAGCATAGAGCCTGACAACGGAGCTCAAATCCACAAACCATGACATCAAGACCTGAGCTGAAGTCAGAGACTTAACCAACTGAACCACCCAGCCACCCCACTGATTTCTTGACTTACAATGTAACTAAAAATCTTGTTTTTTTCTGGTTTCTCTCAATGTTGACTTGTTCCCTAATTGGTCTCTGGTGAGTTAGTGTTTTGTTGTTTGTTTTTAAATTTACACACTCTAGCAACTCATTTTCATGGCATGGTTTTTTCACAATATATGGAAATTCTGTTCTCATGCTGAAATCGAAGTTCAAATTTCACAAGAGTTGCTGTGCTGTGTCTCTTTGGCCAGACTGCTCATCAGATTTGATAGATGTGCTCCGGGGGTCAAAAAACACATTTACCTTTCCAGGTGGTGGGCTTTCTATATGTCTCAGGAGCCATTGAGCTCTGTGCACACAACCGAGTTCTTGACACAAGACTTTTCCTTCGCAATTCTATGTGAAATACTGAAAATACATTTTTCGCATTGTCACTTTCAGACACTTCATGAATAGAACACATTGAAGCTCTTTTATCATTTCCTAAACTTGTTTTACTCTTGCATGTTTGGGACAATAATTTTTCTTCTTCCTTCCAAGTGGAGTTCATATCAGCATTTGTGGAATTCTTCCAGGTTTTTTATCTCTTAATTCTTTTCCAATGTACTGTGCAGCTTTTTACCAAACGAATACTTAGGTTTATTTTGTACTCTGCCACATTGAGTGATAGGAGCCACAAGACAGGCTGCACCATATGGGCTTTTTTATTTTTATTTTTGGTCCCCTTTTATGTGATCTGTCATATTGAATGTTTATAGAGCATATAACCCCTCACTTTCATGCCCCACTAATAGGGGACATGGTTCTTTTCAAAACATACAGGAAAGGAAGACAAGTGAGCTGAGACAGCAAGTCAGGGAAGGAAATCCAGAGCTTCTCAGGAAGTGTCAACTCTCCACACTTTCCAGTTCTGCAGATGTGGGTCCCTGCTGAGGCCCAATCTGGGTTCTTGTGCAGGTGTCTGGACAAGCTGCCCATGATGTGTTGGCACAGTGGAGTTGGGAAGGGCAGCTGTGGTTTGAATTCCAGCCCACATGGCACTTCTGTGAAAATTCATGAGTATGTTAATTAATGTCAATTAGCAGGGATAAAATGAGTAAATGCAAGACATTAGACTCACTACCTTAGATTCCATGTTTATTACACTCTGTGACGTTTCTCCCTTCCTTTTTTCCACTTTTTAAATTTTTTGTTTGTGTTTAAATTTTTGTTAGTTAACATATTGTGTAATATTAATTTAAATAGTAGAATTTATTTGTTCATCTTTTACATTAACACCCAGTACTCATCACAACACGTGGCCTATTTAATCCACATCACCCATTATCCCATCCCCCACATATCTGCCCTCCAGCAACCTTCAGTTTGGTCTCTAACCTTAGAGTTTTTTTTATGATTTCTTGCTCTTTTTCCCCTTCCCCTATGATCATCTGTTGTGTTTCTTAAATTCCCCATATGAGGAAATCATATGGTATTTGTCTTTCTTTTACTGACTTACTTCACTTAGCATGATACCCTCTAGCTGCATCAACATCTTTGCTAATGGCAAGATTTCATTCTTTTTTATGACTGAGTAATATTCCATTCTATACATATAGCAGATTCATCACTCGGTGGACTTTTGCTCTCTTTCCTCATTTTGTCTGTCATTGTTAACGCTGCTGTAAACATTAGAGTGAATGTGCCTCCTCAAATCAGAATTTTTGTATCCTTTGGGTGAATTCTTAGTAGAGCAATTGCTGGAGTGGAAGGTAGTTTCATTTTTAGGTTTTAAACTGTTTTCTGGAATGGTCCAGGCACTTTGCATTCCCACCAAGAGTATAAAAGGGTTCCCTTTTCTCCTCATCCTCATTAATACCTGTTGTTTCCTGAGATGTTAATTGTAGCCATTCTGACAGGTGTGCGGTCATCTCTCATTGTAGCTTTGATTTGTAATTCCGTGATGATGAGTGATGTTGAGCATATGTTCGTGTGTCGGTTAGCCATCTGAATGCTTTGTTTGGAAAAGTATCTCCTCATGCCTTCTTCCCATTTCTTCACTGGATTCTTTGTATTTTGCGTGTTGAGATTAAGGAGTTTTTTATAGATTTTGAATAGAAAGCCTTTATCAAATATGTTGTTTGCAAATACCTTTTTAACTTCTGTAGAATGCCTTATAGATAGTGATTGTTTCTTTAGCTGTCCAGAAGCTTTTTATTTTGATGAGGTCCCAGTAGTTCAAGTTTGCTTTTGTTTCCCTTGCCTCTCGGGACACGTCTAGTAAGAAGTTGCTATGTCCGATGTCTAAGAAGTTGCTGCCTGTGTTCTCCTCTAGGATTTTGATGGTCTCCTGTCTCACATTTAGGTCTTTCACCCATTTGGATTTATTTTTGTGTATGGAGTAAGAAAGTGGTTCAGTTTCATTCTTCTGCGTGTTCTGGTCCAGTTTTCCCAACACCCTTTGTTGACAAGACTGTCTTTTTTTTTCCCCATTACATAGTCTTTCCTACTTCATCCAAGATGAGTTGACCATACCTTTGTGAGTCCATATCTGGGTTTACTATTCTGTTCTCTTGATCTATGTGTCTCTTTTGTGCTTGTAGCTTACTGTATTGATAAGTACAGCTTTGTAATATAGCATGAAATCCGCAATCATGAAGTCTCCCATTTTTTTGTGTAGCATAGACATTTCAACACTACTTGCTCCTTAAATCCATGAACATTGAAGGTGTTTCCATCTCTTTGTGTCATCCTCAGTTTCTTTCACCGTTTTTATAGTTTTCAGAGTATAGATATTTCAACTCTTTAGGTATCCTATTATTTTTGGTGCAATTGTAAACGGGATGGATTGTTTTTTGATTTGTCTTTCTGTTTCTTCATTATTGCTGTGTATAAATGCACTAGATTTCAGTATGTTGATATTGTATCTTGTGACTTTGCCGAATTTGTGTATCAGTTCTTGCAATATTTTGGTGGAGTCTTGAGTTTTCTATATAGAGTGTCATGTCATCTTTGAAATCGGAAAGTTTGACTTCTTCCTTTCCAACTTGAATGCCTTTATTTATTTATTTTTTTGTTGTCTGTTTTTGAGGATAAGACTTCCAGTGCTGTGTTAAGTAGAATGATGGGAGTGGACATCCCTCTTATGTTCCTGACAGTAGAGGAAAAGTTTTTCTTTTCCCCACTGAGGATATTAGCTGTGGGGTTTTCATGTATGGACTTTATGATGTTGAGGTGTGTTTGCTCTATCCCCTGTTGAGGGTTTTATCAAGAAACAATGCTGTACTTTGTCAATTTTTTTTTGCATCTATTGAGAGGGGGATGGTGTTTGTATCCTTTCTCTTATTGATGGTATGTATTACATTGATTTATTTGTGACTATTGAACCACCCTTACATCCAAGGAATAAATCCCACCTGGTCGTGTTAAAGGTTCCTTTTAATTGTTGGATTTAATTGCAAGTATTTTCTTGACAATTGTTGCATCCATGTCATTAGGGCTAGTGGCCTGTAAGCCTCATTTTTAGTGGGGTTTAATCTGGTTTGGAGCCATGGTCATACTGATCTTATAGAATGAATTTCGAAGTTTTCTTTCCATTTATATTATTTGGAACAGTTTGTGAAGACGGGAATATTCTATTCTACTTAAGTAGAATATTTTACACTCTTAAATATCTGGTAGAATTCAGCTGTGAACCTATCTGGCCCTGGACTTTTGTGTGTCAGTAGATTTTTGATTACTGATTCAATTTCTTTGCTCATTATCAGTCTGTTCACGTTTTCTTTTTCTTCCTTTTTCAGTTTAGGTAGTTTACATTTCTGGGAATTTATCCATTTCTTCCAGATTGCCCCATTTGTTGGCATATAAATTTCCAAACTATTTTCTCATAGTTGTATTTCTGTGGTGTCAGTTGCAATGTCTCCTCTCAAATTCTGATTGTATTTACTTTCGTCCTTTCTCTTTTGTTTTTGCTAAGTCTGCTCTTGGGTTTATCATTTTTATTTATTCTTACAAAAACCAACTTATAGTTTCATTCATCTTTTCTACTGTTTTTCTTTGTTTCTATATCATTTATTTCTGCTCTAATGTTTTTTGTTTATCTGTTCCTGCTGGCTTTAGGGTTCATCGACTGGTCTTTTTCTAGCTCCTTTAGTTGTAAAGGGGTTGTGTGTTTGAACTTTTCTTCTTCCTTGAGTTTGGCCTCTACTGCTACACATTTCACCCTTCCATCAAGTTTGCTGCATTCAGATGGTTTGGAACTGGCATGTTTTCATTTTCATTTGCTTCCATGTATTTTTTATTGCTTCTGCAATTTCCTGAAAATCTCATTCAGCTTTTACTAATGTATTGTAAAACCTAATGTATTGGTGATTTCTTGTGGTCGACCTCAAGTTTCATACTGTTGTGGTTTGAAAATATGCATGGAATGATCTCATTCTTTTTGTAATTGTAGAGGCCTGATTTGTGACATAGTATGTGATCTGTTCTGGAGAATGTTCCATACACATTCAAAAAGAATGTGTATTCTGGTGCTTTAGGATGGAATATTCTGAATATCTGTTAAGTCCATTCAGTCCATGTGTCTTTCAAAGCCATTGATTTTGAGCTCAGATTGTCTTTCCATTGTTGTAAGTGGATTCTTAACGTTCTCTATTATTACTATTGTCTATTATCAATGAGTTTCTTTATGTTTCTTATTAATTGAGTTATATATTTCAGTGCTTACATTTTTGGGGTATAAATATTTAAAGATTTAGATCTTCTTGTTGAATAGACCCCCTTTATGATGATACACTGCCTTCTTGGTCTCTTGTAACAAACTTTGGTTTGAAAACTAGTTAGTGTGATATGAGTATGGTACTACGACTTTCTTTTGACGTCCATTAACATGATAAATTGTTCTCCCTCCCCCTCACTTTCAATATTCAGGTGTTTTAGGTTGAAAATGAGCCAATTGTGTGCAGTGTATATAAGGCTCTTGTATTTATTTTTATCCATTCTGATATACTATGTCTTTTGATTGGAGATTTTTGCCCATTTACATTCACAGTAATTATTGATAGATATAAACTTAGTGCCATAGTGGTACCTCTGAAATCATTGTTTCTGGAGATTTTCTCTGTTTATTTCTAGTCTTTGTTACTTTTAGTCTTCCTTTCCCACTCAAATGGTCCCGTTTAATTTCTCACGGGGCTGATTTAGAGTCCATGAACTCCTTTGGTTTTTGTTTTTCTGGGAAATTCTATCACTCCTTGTATCTGAATGACTGCCTTACTGGAGAAAGTATTCGTGGCTGCATAATTTTCAATTGAGCATGTTGAGGATATGATTCCACTCCCTACTTGCATGAAGGTTTCTGTAGAGACATCTGCCATAGTTTTTTTTTTAATCTTCCCTTGTTAGTTAGCAACTTCTTTTGTGTTGCTGCTTTTAGCTTTTTTCTTTATCTGAATATTTTGCCATTCTTCCTATGATATGTCTCAGAGTTGGCCTGCTTTTTTTTTATTATTTTTTATTTTAATCGGTGTTCTCTCTGCGTCCTAGATGTGGACGTCTGTTTCCTTCCCCAGCTTGTAGAAATTTTCACTATAATTCACTCAGCTAAAACGTATCCCCCTTTTTCTTCTTCTTCTTTTGGGACTCCTTTCAAAAGAATGTTATTACAGTTTATGGAGTTGCTGATTTCTCTAAGTGTACGTTTGTGATGTCATATTTTAATTTTCCTCTTCTTTCCAGCTTCATTCCTCCCATAATTTTATCTTCTATGTCCCTTCCTCATTCATCTGCTTCTTTCAGCCTTGAGGTCATTATATCCAATCAGTTTCACATCTCGGTTACAGAATTTTAAATTTCATCCTGACTAGGTTTTAGGTCTTTTCTATTTGCAGAAAGGGTATCCCTCATGTCTTGTATACTTTCCTCAAGGAAAGCTAGTTTCCTTATGATACTTTTAAAAACTCTGTTTCATTATGAGAGTTTTTTAGAATTTCTGTTTGAGGCATATTAGTTATGTGTGTTTTAATTATATCCCTTACAATGATCGTTTATCATTTTTTCTTTTAGGATTAATTCCTCCATCATTTTGTTGTCTATGTCTCTGCCTTCTTAAATGTTTTAGAAAATCCTGTTATCTTTTCTGCTTCTAGGATAGTATCTTTATTGAGAAGTGTTCACATACTGTCCAGGGCCTGACACTTCATGAAGAATTTGTTTTATGTTCCGTGGCACTGTGCTGTCGTGTTTTGGCTGCTCTGTCCCTCAGGACAGTCCTCTGCAGAGTTTCTCTTTGACTTCAGTGGGGAGTGTTGGACCTTGTCCCCAGTGTTGTGAGTTTTAATTAGGTGAGTTTGGTCTGTTTGTTAAAAGAGGGTAATTCGTATCTCCCCTAGAGGTGATGCTATGCCTCACTATGTGATTAGCTGACTTAGTGTGTGTGGGGTTATTAGGTGGCCTTTGTAGGGAGGGGCACAGTGGTGGTCCGGTTCCAGGCACTCTTTCCTGGTAAGCAAGCACTTGATGGGGGCAGGAGTAGGTGGAGCTTGGTGTTAGTGGCTCAGCTTCCACTAGGGATGCTGTGCTGCTGAGTGAAATCTGTCCATGCTGATTGGTGGGAGGAAATATTGGCATCAGCTCCCTCTCTACTCCTGGAATTGGAGTTCCCAGCCTCCCCTGTTCAGGAAACCCTCAAACAGTGGGTCCCAGGCTTCCATCAGAATTGCTTTCACCCTGTCTGCATCCAAGCCATTGTCCCATCTGGTGGCACAGGGCTCTTATGTTTTATCTCAGGAGCTCTAGCTGGGTTTTAATACACCAAATCATATGAACTCAATGTGACAGGGACCCCACTGATCTTCTGGGAGAGGGTCTCACTGTGCTGTGCCTGGAGCTGTTTTACCCCAGAAGAGCAGTTGCATGAACACTAAGGGCTTGGAGTTCATGGTGAAGAACAACAAGAAGACAGCGTCCAGTTAGCTGCTCTCAGAAGAGGCTCCTATGCTAATGACCAGGGCAGTGCAATGGTGCCTGTCAGCTCTCCTGTCCTATGAGAGGCAATGCCCCATCTCCCAAATGCACTCCAAGAAGGGAATTGTTTCTCCCCATGCGACCCAGGGCATACTCAGACCACAGTTCCTCTTATGGGCCTCTGCCCTCCCCCACAGGAACACTGCTATGCCCACCAGGCTCCACCCCAATGATGGCATTGACTTTTAAATCTTCAGACTTTGAGCTTCATGTTTACAGGCGGTTGACTTGTCATGATTAACTTTATGGGTTATCTTGACTGTGCCATGGGTGCCCAGATTCACAGCTGTTTCTATGGATGTCTGTGATGTGTTCCAGAAGAGATTGGCATTTCCATCCATGGTTTCTGTCTGCCCGGGCACCACCCATTTCATTATAGTTCTGAGTAGAATCTGATGCAGAGGGAGGACGAATTCCCTCATTTTTACTTCCCATGTGCTTGCTTGAACTGGAACATTGGTCTCCTCTGGCCCTTTTTCTGAGAGTTACATTATCAGCTCTCCACGTTCTGAGACTAGACAGTAGTTCAGAATCAGACAAGAATTACATCACTGGTTTTCCTGGGTCTTCAGCTTGTGATAGTAGATCATGGACTTCTCAACATATTTAGTCATGGAAACCAATGTGCTTTGGGTTCTGTTCCTCAGGAGAATCTTGACTAATACATGGAGATGGTTTGTGTCTCGTTTAGAGGAATTAAATTAAGCTGTAGCTCATTTAAACTCCTGAGTAGCAAAGTGCTATGAAAGATGTGTCACGTTGTTTGACTGTGACAAGAGCTGGGTGAGGATAATGAGGAGCTGTGGGATCCCGTGGTCCTGGCTGCACAGGGAGTCCATCTGGGAATCCTGTAATGGTTCAGCTGTTGTGCCTCAGGAAATCTGTAATTCACTCATGTTGAGGGACCGGAGTAAGCATTGCAAACACCTGTGTCTTTGTGCATGTTAGACTAGTTTCCCTATGACAACACAGTTGCTAATTCAGATAATTAATAGTTAAACAGAGAATCATATAGCCAGGGAGGATCCCTGGGGAAACTGCTGTGTGGAGAGGAAGCCCCAGACCCTGACAGGAAACCTGCCTGTAACCTCCATGTGCACCTGCTCCTGGGAACACAAATCAGAATTGTGCATAGTGTGTGGCCCCTGTCAGTGCTGATCCCCTCCTGCAGGGAGATTTGTGTCTGGGCTCCCAGTGGGGTCCCCTCTCTGTGTCCTCGAACAGTAATATGTGGCCATGTCCTCGACCCTCATGTTCATCTGCAGATACAGCGTGTTCTTGGCGTTGTGTCTGGAGATGGTGAATTGGCTCTTCACAGAGTCTGCGTAGTATGTGCTACCTCCATAAGTAATATATGCGACCCACTGCAGCCCCTTCCCTAGAGCCTGGCAGACCCAGATCATTCCATAGCTACTGAAGGTGAATCCAGAGGCTACACAGGTGAGTCTCAGGGACCCCCCAGGCTTCACCAGGTCTACCCCAGACTCCACCAGCTGCATGTCACACTGGACACCTGCAGACACAAGACATCTTGGTCAGGAAACTGTCACACATCCACTGGTTCTCACTCATATCCACTCACATACTCAGTGTCTCTAGTTCACTTTGAATTACCTTTTAAAAGAGCAAGCAGGAACACCCAGCCAAGCACAGACTCCATGGTGAGGTGTCTGTGTCTGTCCTGATCACAGAATGGGAACACCTGGGACTCCTGGGGCTGGGGCTCCTCTCCCAGCTTCAAGGTCGGGCTGGGCTGGTATTATCAGCACAGAGAGGGCCCTATTTACATGTGCTCTGACATATATATCAAAGTCCAGACTTAGATTTGATTCTTTAAAAGTGAACGACAGGGTTAGGGAGGCACTTCTACATTAGTTTGTGTGGATGGGGTGTGACAATATGAAGAAGTCTTTTTTTTTTTTTCAGTTATGGAGTTTTACCTTTATTAATGGCGTTTTGGCATAATCTTTAAGAAATTTTTACCTCAACATCAAGATACCCATTATTTTCTTTTTTAAAATATTTCATTTATTTATTTATTTATTTTTATTTTTTAAAATTTACATGCAAATTAGTGTATAGAGTAACAATGATTTCAGGAGTAGATTCCTTAGTGCCGCTTATCAGTTTAGCCCATTCCACCTCCCACAACCCCTCCAGTAACCTTCTGTTTGTTCTCCATATTTATGTGTCTCTTATGCTCTGTCCCCTCCATGTGTTTATATTATTTTTGTTTCCCTTCCCTTATGTTCATCTGTTTTGTCTCTTAAAGTCCTCATATGAGTGAAGTCATATGAGTTTGTCTTTCTCTGACTAATTTCACTTAGCATCATACCCTCCAGTTCCATCCTCGTAGTTGCAAATGGCAATATTTCACTCTTTTTGATTGCCATTGTGTATATATACCACATCTTCTTTATCCATTCATCCATCGGTGGACATTTGTCTCTTTCCATACTTTCATTATGGTTGATAGTGATGCTATAAACATGGGCGTGCATGTGTCCCTTTGAAACAGAACACATGTGTCCCGTGGATAAATGCCTAGTAGTTCCATTTCTACATCATAGGGTAGTTCTATTTTTAGTTTTTTGAGGAATCTCCATATAGTTTTGAGAGTGGCTGCACCAGCTTGCATTGTCCCCAAGAATGCAAAAGAGATCCTCTCTCTGCATCCTTGCCAACATCTGTTGTTGCCTGAGTTGTTAATGTTAGCCATTCTGACAGGTGTCAGGTGATATCTCATTAGAGTTTTGTTTGCATTTCTGTGATGATGAGTGATGTAGAGCATTTTTTCCTGTGTCGGTTGGCAATCTGGATGTTTTTTTTTGGAGAAGTGTCTATTCATGTCTTTTGCCCGTTTCTTCACTGGATTATTTGTATTTTGGGTGTTGAATTTGATAAATTCATAGATTTTGGTTACTAACCCTGTATCTGAGATGTCATTTGCAAATATCTTCTCACATTCTGTCAGTTACCTTTTAGTTTTGCTGATTGTTGCCTTCACTATGCAGAAGATTTTTATTTTGATGAGGTCCCAGTAGTTCATTTTTGCTTTTGTTTCCCTTGCCTCCAGGAACGTGTTGAGTAGGAAGCTGGTGTGGCCAAGATCAAAGATGTTTTTGCCTGCTTTCTCCTCGAGGATTTTGATGGCTTCCTGACTTACATTGAGGTCTTTCACCCATTTTGTTTATTTTTGTGAATGGTGTAAGAAAGTGGTCCAGGTTCATCTTCTGCATGTCGCTGTCCAGTTTTCCCAGCACCACTTGCTGAAGACATTGTCTTTATTCCTTTGGATAGTCTTTCCTGCTTTGTCAAAGTTTCGTTGGCCATACGTTTGTGGGTCCATTTCTGGGTTTTGTATTGTGTTCCATTGATATGAGTGTCTGTTCTTGTTTTTGTTTTTAATTTTTTTGACATTTATTTATTATTTTCAGAGACAGAGACTGAGCATGAGTGGGGGAGGTTCTGAGAGAGAGGGAGACACAGAATTCCAAGCAGGCTCCAGGCTCTGAGATGTCAGCACACAGCCTGATGTGGGACTCTAACTCACGAACTGCCAGATCGTGACCTGAGTCAAAGTCGGACACATAACTGACTGATCCACTCAGATGCCCCTGAGTGTCTGTTATTGTGCCAGTACCATACTGTCTTGATGATTACAACTTTTAGTATAACTTGAAGTCTCGGATTGTGATGCCTCCTGCTTTGGTTTTGTTTTCAAGATCGCTTTGGCTATTCGGGGTCTTCTCTGTTCCATACAAATTTTAGGATTATATGTCTAGCTCTGTGAGAAATGCTGGTGCCACTTTGATTGGGATTGCATTGAATATGTCGATTGCTTTGGGTACTATTGGCATTTTAACAATATTTGTTCTTCCTATCCAGGAGCATGGAATCTTTTCCATATTTTGTCTTCTTCAATTTCTTTCATAAGCTTTCTATAGTTTTCAGTGTATAGAGTTTTCATCTCTTGGCTAGATTTATTCCTAGTGTTTTATGGTTTTTGGTGCTACTATAAATGGGATTGATTCCTTGATTTCTCTTTCTGTCACTTCATTGTTGGTGTATAGGAATGCAACCGATTTCTCTGTGTTGATTTTATGTCCTGCCACTTAGCTGAATTCATGAATCAATTCTAGCAGTTTTCTGGTGGAGTCTTTTGGGCTTTCCATATAGAGTATCATGTCATCTGTGAAGAGTGAAAGTTTGACCCCTTCCTGGCAGATTTGGATGTCTTTTATCTTTGGGTTGTCTGATTGCAGAGGCTAAGACTTTCAATACTATTTTGAATAACAATGGCGAGCGTGGACATCCCTGTCTTGTTCCTGACCTTAGGGGGAAAGCTGTCAGTTTTTCCCATTGAGTATGATATTAGCATTGGGGCGTTCATATATGGCTTTTATGATCTTGAGGTATCTTCGAGGTATCCCTACTTTCTTGATGGTTTTTATCAAGAAAGGATGTTGTATTTTGTCAAGTGAATTTTCTGCATCTATTGACAGGATCATATGGTTCCTGTCCCTTCTTTTATCAATGTGATGAATTATATTAGTTGTTTTGCAGATATTGAGCCAGCCCTGCATCCCAGGTATAAATCCCACTAGGTCGTGGTGAATAATTTTTTTAATGTATTATTTTTTCTGGTTGGATGATATCTTGTTGAGGATTTTTTGTATCCATGTTCATCGTGAAATTGCTCTGTAGTTCTCCTTTTTAGTGTGCTCTGTCTGCTTTTGGAATCAAGGTAATGCTGAATTCATAGAAAGAGTTTGGTTGGGGCACCTGGGTGGTGCAGTTGGTTAAGCGTCCGACTTCAGCCAGGTCACGATCTTGCGGTCCGTGAGTTCGAGCCCCGCGTCAGGCTCTGGGCTGATGGCTCAGAGCCTGGAGCCTGTTTCCGATTCTGTGTCTCCCTCTCTCTCTGCCCCTCCCCTGTTCATGCTCTGTCTCTCTCTGTCCCAAAAAAAGTAAATAAACGTTGGAAAAAAAAAGAGTTTGGAAGTTTACTTTCCATTTCTATTTTTTGGAACAGTTTCAAGAAAATAGGTGTTAACTCTTCCTTAAATGTTTGGTAGAATTCCCCTGGAAAGCCCTCTGGTCCTAGACTGTTGTCTTTTGGACGATTTTTGATTACTAATTCGATTTCCTTACTGGTTATGGGTCTGTTCAAATTTTCTATTTCTTCCTGTTTCAGTTTTGGTAGTGTATATGTTTCTAGGAATTTGTCCATTTCTTCCAGAATGCCAATTGTATTGGCATATAATTGCTCATAATATTCTCTTTTTCTTGTTTTTATTTCTGTTGTGTTGGTTGTGATGTCCCCTTTGTCATTCTTGATTTTATTTATTGCAGTCCTTTCCTTTCTCTTTTTGATCAAACGGGATAGTAGTTTATCAGTTTTGTTCATTATTTCAAAGAACCAGCTTTTAGTTTCATTGATCTGTTCTACTGTGTTTTGTTTTTTGTTTTTGTTTTGTTTTTTTTTTGGTTTCAATAGCATTAACTTCTGCTCTAATTTTTATTATTTCCTCTCTTCTTCTGGTTTTGGGTTTTATTTGCTGTTCTTTTTCCAGCTCCTTAAGGGTAAGGTTAGGTTGTGTGTCTGAGAACTTTCTTCCTTCTTAAGGAAGGGTTGCATTGCTATATACTTTCCTCTTATGACCGCCTTTGCTGCATCCTAGAGGTTTGCGTTGTGGTGTTATCATTTTCATTGACTTCCATATACTTTTTAATTTCCTCTTTAACTGCTTGGTTAGTCCATTCATTCTTTAGTAGGATGTTCTTCAGTCTATAATTATTTGTTACCTTTCCAAAATTTTTCTTGTGGTTAATTTTGAGTTTCATAGCATTGTGGTCTAAAAATATACATGGTATGATGTCGATCTTTTTGACTTACTTAGGGATGATTTGTGTCCCACTATATGGTCTTCTCTGGAGAATGTTCCATGTGCACTGGAGAAGAATGCATATTCTGTTGCTTTAGGATGAAATGTTCTGAATATATCTGTTAAGTCTATCTGTCCACTGTGTCATTCAAAGCCATTGTTTTCTTGTTGATTTTTTCATTAGATGATCTGTCCATTGCTGTGAGAGGGGTGTTGAAGTCTCCTACTGTAATGGCATGCTTAGCGATGAGTTTCTTTATATTTGTGATTAATTGATTTATATATTTGGGTGCTCTCACATTTGACACATAAATATTTACAATTGTTAGGACTTCTTGGTGAATAGACCCTTTGATTATGAATGATATAATGCTCTTCTGCATCTCTTGATACAGTCTTTATTTTAAAGTCTAGATTGTCTGATATAAGTATGGCTACTCCAGCTTTCATTTTTTTACCATTAGCATGATAGATGGTTCTCCATCCCCTTATTTTCAATCTGGAGGTGTCTTTAGGCCTAAAGTGAGTTTCTTGTGAAAAGCATATAGGTGGATCTTGTTTACTTCTCCATTCTGTTACCCTATGTATTTTGATTGGGGCATTGAGTCCATTGATGTTTAGAGTGAGTACTGAAAGATATGAATTTATTGTCATTATGATGCTTGTAGAGTTGGAGTTTCTGGTGGTATTCTTTGATCTTTCTAATCTTGGTTGCTTTTGGTATGTATTTATTTATATAGATATATTTTCATCTTTTCTCGCCTCAGAGAGTCACCCTTAAAATTTCTTTCAGGGCTGGTTTAGTGGTCACAAACTCATTTAATTTTTGTTTGCATGGAAATCTTTTTATCTCTCCTTCTATTTTGAATGACAGCCTTGCTGGATACAGAATTCTTGGCTGCATATTTTTCTGATTTAGCACACTGAATATATCCCACCACTCATTTCTGGCCTGCCAAGTTTCTGTGGATAGGTCTGCTGCAAACTTGATCAGTCTTCCCTTGTAATTTAGGGACTTTGTTTCCCTGTTGGTTTTATGATTCTCTCCTTTCCGGGGTACTTTGTCAATGTGACTGTGATGTGCCTTGTTGATGGTTGGTTTTTGTTCAAACTAATGGGGGCCCCCTGTGCTTCCTGGATTTAGATGTCTGTGTCTTTGCTCTGGTTAGGAAAGTTTTACGCTATGATTTGCTCACATAACCCTTCTACCCCTATTTTTCTTTTACACTTCTGGGACCTCTATGATTCTCATGTTGTTCCTTTTTAATGAGTCACTGATTTCTCGAATTCTTAAATCGTGCTCTTTTGCTTAATCTCACTCTTTTTTTTCTGCTTCATTATTCTCCATAAGTTTGTGCTGTGTATCGATGATTCTCTGTTCTGCCTCATCCATCCGTGCCACAGCTGCATCCATCCATGATTTCAGCTCAGTTGTAGCATTTTTAATTTCATTCTGGCTATTTTTTTACTTCTTGTATCTATGCAAAAAGGGATTCTAATCTATTTTTGACTGCAGCTAGTATTCTTCTTATTGTGATTCTAAATTCTGTTCAGAAATCTTACTTGTACCTGTGTTGGTTAAATCCCTGGCTGTTGTTTCTTCGTGCTCTTTCTTTTGGGGTGAATTCCTTCGTTTTGTCATTTTGAAGGGAGAAAAGGAATTAATGAGTTCACAAAATTGAAATAAAAAGAGAAAATTACAAAAAAAAATTAAAATTTAAACACAAACACACACACACAAATCAAATGGATGATGCTAGATCCTAGGTGTGTTTGGTCTGGGTGTTGAAAGTGGTTTGACAGATTAGAGAAAAGAAAGGGGGGGAGAAAAAAAGGAAATAATCTGATAATTTGAAAAAATGAATACACTGAAGTAGACTAAATTGAAATGATGGGAGTAAAATATAGTTTGAAAAAATATACACAAAATTAAATAATATAGTATAAAAGAGTAAAGAAAAATATTTTAATAAAAATTAAAAATAAATGTGATTTTTTTCTTTTTCTGTATTCAAGAAAAAAGAAAGGAAATGAAAAAGAGAAAAAAGATAAAAGGAAAAAAAAGGAAATCGTTTGAAAATTCAAATAGTGAATACACTGTAGAAGACTAAAAGAAAATGATGGAAATAAAATAGCATTTGAAGAAATTTACGTTAAAGCAAACAATATAGTAAAAAAATTAAATAAAAATATTTTCAATATAAATTGAACGTAAAATGAAGTTTTTCTCTTTCTGCATTCAGGAAAAACAACAGAAACGAAGAAGAGAAAAAAGAAAAATAAAAAAATAAAAAAGAAACTGTTTGGAAATTTGAAAAGGGGAATACACTGAAGTAGACTAAAATAAAATGCTGGAAGTAAAATAGAATTTGAAAAAAAATGACAGAAATGTAAAAAATATAGTAATAAAAATTAAAGAAAAATATTTTTAATAATAATTGATAATAAAAATAATTTTTTCTCTTTCTGCATTCAAGAAACAGAAAAGAAGTGTAAAAGAGAAAAAGAGGAAGAAAATTGAGTAGATGAACCTGCTAACAGATTGAAGTAGAACTGAAATTACTTTGTTATCCGCTAGATGTCAGTCTATGTAGCTCTTTATAGTCCATAAACTAATCTGGCAATGAGACTTGTGTTCCTGAAGACCCAAGTTGGCCCAGTTGGGCAGGGCTCAGTGTAATGGCTCTGCTCACCACTAGGAGGCTTCTAGCCTCCTGGGGTGGATTGTTGTGGTGCTTATAGGTGCATATGCGCATGCACGGGAGAGGTGAAAATGGCGCCACCGAGGTACCCAGTCTGTTTTCCTGGATCAGCAATCACGCACCTGTCCTCAGTCTTCATCTCTCATCCACTCCCCACTCCTTCACTCTGTGTGACCAGGCCCCAGGCCACACCTCTCTCCCAAGTTTTGTCTCAGATGTGGCTTTTTTCCCTGGTCCCTTACGTCCAAAGGACTGCGGCTTTGACCTGTTCTGCCCCTCTGTGGGTGGGTCTCACCGAGCAATGGCCAAATGAGCAATAGCCAAATGTCAGCTGCACCCAGGAACACTTGCTGGACCCTGTTTTGCCACTGCCCTGAGACTGTGGCCAGGTGCCAGCCCACCCCAGAAAAAACTCACGAGAGAGTGTAGCAGCAGCATTCCAGGGATTATAGAAAATCACAACACACATCTGACACCAGGCTTCACCCTAAACGACCTTGTTCCAGCACCAGTAAATGCTGTTTTCTGGGGTCTTCTGGGACCATGTGGCTTCAACAGTCTCCACCAAATGTCCTTCTGGCAGTGTAACCGCCTCTCCCCATGTGGACTGAGAACATCTCGGACCCTACTCTGTTCCTGGGATTCTGCCTTCCCACCAGAGCACCTCCAGGTATCAAGCTATAGAGTTGCAGCCTTTGTGCTCCCTTGTTCATAGTCTTAGTGGAATTTACATACTCTCCTTTCTCCTTTCTCCCTTTTTAGTTTAGTCCCTGAGACTGTTTCCAATTTTCCACGTTCTCTCCAGCTGCTTTTGGGGAGGGGTGCTTTTCCTGTATTCTCCCCCACTCCCCAGTCTCCGTCCTCTCTCCACCCTCAAAAGCACCTCCCTTTCTGCAGCTTCTCGCTCCCGAAGGTCACCTCTCTGCACCATGTACTTGTTGAATTCTGTGGTTCAGGTTGTGCAGATTGTTGTGTTAATCCTCAATCAGTTTTCTAGGTGTGTAGGATGGTTTAGTGTTGGTCTGGCTGTATTTCATGGACGCGAGACACACCTAAATCTTCCATGTTGTTCCGCCATCTTGTCTCCTCCCCCATTGACTGCCTAATTTTCAATTGAGCATTTGAGGATATCATGCCACTCCATTCTTGTCTGCAGGTTTCTGTGGACACTTCTGCCATGATCTTTTTATCTTCCCATATTCGTTAGCAAACTCTTCGGTCTTCATTCTTATAGTTTTTTTTTTTTTATCTGTGTATTTTGGAAATTTTACTATGTTATATCTCAGAGTTGGCCTGCTTTTTTTTTTTAATTTTAATGGGAGTTTTCTGTAACTCATAGATATGGACGTCTGTTTCCTTCACCATTTAGTGGAAATTTTCCACAATTAATGCACTCAGATAAAACTTCTCCCCTTTTTTCTCCCTCTCTTCTTCTTCTGGGACTCCTTTGAAAAGATTTTTATTACACTTTATGGAGTTTCTGAATTCCCTAAGTATACAATTGTGATACAATATTTATTTTTCCTCTTCTTTCCTGCTTAATTTCTCACATAATGTTATCTTTCATGTCACTTACTCATTCATTTGCTTCTTTATGCCTTGAGTTCATTATATCCAATCAGTTTCACATCTCAGTTACAACATTTTAAAAATTTCTGCCTGAGTTTTAGGTCTTTTCCATCTGCAGTCAGGGTATCCTCATGTCTTCTAGGCTTTCCTCAAGCACAGCTAGTATCCTTATGATAGTTCTTAAAAGTTCTGTTTCCTTATGATCAGTTTTAAATTCTGTTTGAGGCATATTATTTATATGTGTTTTAATTATATTCCTGGCAATGTCCTTTTATCGTTTTTCTTATGGAATGAATTCCTTCATCATGGTGTATGTCTATGTCTCCACTTTCTTAAGTGTTTTAGGAAAATCCTGTCATGTTTTCTGCTTCTAGAGCAGTGTCTTTATTGAGAAATGTTTAAATACTGTTGAGGATCTGACATTCTGGAAGCATTTCTTTCATGTGCTGTGTGCACTGTGCTGTCATGGATTGGATGCTCTGTCCCCAGGTCAGTACTCTGCAGAGTTTTCCTTGCCTCCAGTGAAGAGCTTTTCAACTTTGTCCATAGCGTTGTGAGTTTTAAGTAGGTGAATTTGGTCTCCTTATTAAAAGAGGCTAATTCCTATCTCCCCTATAGGTGAAGCTATGCCTCACTATATGGTCAGTAGACTTGGTGCCTGTAGGGGTATATGGTGGTCTTTGGAGGGAGGGGTGCAATTGTGGTCTGGGTTCCAGGCACTCTTTCCCTAGTAACGAAGCACCTGAGGAAGGCAAGGTGGGTATACCTTGGTGTCAGTGGCTCTGTTTCTACGGGGTGGGGGTGGTGGGTGGGTGCTGTGCTGCTCACTAAATTCTGGCCATGCGATTGATTGGTGGGAGGAAATATTGGCATCAGCTCACCCTCTAGTCCCTGGAATTGGAGTTCCCTGCCCCCCCTGTTCAAGAAGCCCTCACACAGAGAGGACAATCTGTACTCATGAGTCCCAGGCTTCCTTCAGAACCCTGCCTTCACCCTATCTGTGTCCAAGCCATTGGCCCACCTGGCAACTCAGGGCTTTTATGTTTTATCTCAGGACCTCCAGCTGGGTTTTAATACAACAAATCGTATGAACTTAATGTGACACGGACACCACTGATCCTCTGGGAGAGGGTCGCACTGTGCTGTGCCTGGAGCTGGTTATTCCAGAAGGGCAGTTGCATGAACACTAGAGGCTTGGAGTTCATGGTGAGGAAGAACAAGAAGGCAGTGTTCAGTTAGCTGCTCTCAGCAGAGGCTCCTATGCTAATGACCAGGGCAGTGCAATGGTGCCTGTCAGCTCTCCTGCCCCACGAGAGGCAATGACCTGTCTCCCAAATGCACCCCAAGAAAGTAACTGTCTCACCCAATGTGATCCAGGGGATCCTCAAGCCACAGCACTCCCTATGGGCCTCGGGGCTCCTTCTCCACAGGAGCACTGTTATTCCCAACAGGCTCCTGCCCAATGATGGCATCCACTTTTAAATATTCAGTCGTTGAGCTCCATGTTTACAGGAGGTTGGCTTGTCATGATTAACTTTATGGGTTATCTTGACTGTGCCATGGGTGCCCAGATTCACAACTGTTTCTGTGGATGTCTGTGATGTGTTCCAGAAGAGACTGGGATTTCCATTCATGGTTTCTGTCTGCCCGGGCACCACCCATTTCATTATAGTTCTGAGTAGAATCTGATGCAGAGGGAAGAGGAATTCCCTTATTTTTACTTCCCATGTGCTTGCTTGAACTGGAACATTGGTCTCCTCTGGCCCTTTTTCTGAGAGTTACATCATCAGTTCTCCACGTTCTGAGACTAGACAGTAGTTCAGAATCAGACAAGAATTACATCACTGGTTTTCCTGGGTCTTCAGCTTGTGACAGTAGACCATGGGACTTCTCAACATATTTAGTCATGGAAACCAATGTGCTTTGGGTTCTGTTCCTCAGGAGAATCTTGACTAATACATGGAGATGGTTTATCTCTCATTTAGAGGAATTAAATAAGGCTGTAGCTCATTTAAACTCCTGAGTAGCAAAGTGCTATGAAAGATGTGTCACGTTGTTTGTGACAAGGGCTGGGTGAGCATAATGAGGAGCTATGGGATCCTGTGGTCCTGGCTGCACAGGGAGTGCATCTGGGAATCCTGTAATGGTTCAGCTGTTGTGCCTCTGGAAATCTGTAATTCACTCATATTGAGGGACTGGAGTAGAGCAAATGCAAACAACTGTGTCTTTGTGGATGTTAGTCTAGTTTACTTGTGACAACACAGTTGCTAATTCAGATAATTAATAGTTAAACAGAGAATCATATATCCAGGGAGGCTCCCTGGGGAAACTGCTGTGTGGAGAGGAAGCCCCAGACCCTGACAGAAAACCTGCCTTTAACCTCCATGTGCACCTGCTCCTGGGAACACAAACCAAAATTGTGTATAGTGTGCACCCCCTGGTGGTACTGATCCCCTCCTGCAGAGAGGGTTTTGTCTGGGCTCCCAGTAAGGTCCCCTCACCATGTCTCTTGCATAGTAATACGTGGCCGTGTCCTCGGCCCTCAGATTGTTCATCTGCAGATACAGCATGTTCTTGGCGTTGTCTCTGGAGATGGTGAATAGGCCCTTCATGGAGTCTGCGTAGCTTGTGCTACCTCCACTATTACTAATATATGTGACCCACTGCAGCCCCTTTCCTGGAGCCTGGCGGACCCAGTTCATGTCGTAGCCACTGAAGGTGAATCCAGAGGCTATGCAGGTGAGTCTGGGGGACCCCCCAGGTTTCACCAGGTCTCCCCCAGACTCCACCACCAGCACGTCACAGTGGACACCTGCAGACACAAGACATCTTGGTCAGGAAACTGTCACACATCCACTGGTTCTCACTCATATCCACTCACATACTCAGTGTCTCCCGTTCACCATGAATTACCTTTTAAAAGAGCAACCAGGAACACCCAGCCCAGCCCAAACTCCATGGTGATGTTTCTGTGTTCTGTCCTGATGACAGAATGGGAACACCAGTTACCTCCAGGTCTGGGGCTCCTCTCCCAGCGGCAGGGTCTGGGATGGGCTGGTTTTATCAGCACAGAGAGGGCCCTATTTGCATGTCCTCTGACATATATATCAAGCTCCAGACTTAGATGTGATTCTTTAAAAGTGAACGACAGGGTTAGGGATGCACTTGTAGTTTAGGTTGTGTAGATGGTGCTGTGACAATATGAATAATTCTAATCGGTGAGCACAGTTATATTTGCAAGTGTGTGTGCATTTTTCCAGGTCTTTCATCAACAAAGGTAATTTTCACTCTACAAGTTTTTTACATATTTTTGAAGTTTACTCCAAAATACCTTATTCTGTATCATTTTCACTTGTATAAGTTTGTGGTTTGTTTTGTATATATTTACATGCGGGTGTGTACAATCACAGGTGCTTTTTTGTTGTTGGTGTTCATTTTGTATCCTGCAATTTCCCTCATTGTTAAATGTAGTTCTAATAATTATTGTGGTATCTCTAGGGTTTTTTTATGTTTAATATCATGTCATCTGCAAACAGGTAATTTTTCTTCCTTCCTACTGATTTAAATGTCTTTTATTATTTTTATTCCCTATTTTTTTCTGGTTACGTCTTCCAGTTGTAGGAGAAGAAAGCTTTTCCCTTCTTTTATTCTGGGATTTACCTGGTGTAAGGATTCAATTGACATAAGACATATCTACAGGAGAGAATAAATTTCATTTTGTAAGTGCATGCCCTTCCTAATGATATGACATCAAGAGGTAGGACAAAGCAGGTGGCACTTGTGACTTTCAGACAACAAAACATTGGGTTTGGCAAGAGTTAAGTTTGGGGTATTATGGTAGTCACTAAGTAACTAGGTTTGTTTGCACAGCCTTCTTGTCCCTGTGTCCTTATACTGGTGCTAACGGTGGTTCTTCCCTCCTGGTACATGTAAGGGAGCTTTATATCCTGTCAAGGGACACTGGAGAATCTGAGTGTACTTGTACTATTTCTCAAGTGACTTTCATCCAAATAAGCAATGTAACAAGATGACATAGTTTGAGGTGGCATATGTATTCTTCCCATTATCATGTGGAATACTTATGTTAGGGGTGACGATCATTGCCTGGATCCTGATTTGACAGGAAAGCCTTCAGTATTTTACCGGTCAATATGCTGTCCGGTGTGGGCTTTTCATAGTGGCCATGATCATGTGGAGGTAATTTCCTTCAATTCCTTTTTAATTGGTTTATTTTTAAATGATGAACATGTGTTGAATTTTGTCTAATGTTGTTTTGAGTCAAAAAAGGATAGCTTTGATTGAATTGTTCCCTCTGTTAATGGAGGACATCACATTTATGCAGTTCTGTATGTTGAAGGATCCTTGCATCCCTGGAGTGAATCACACTGGATTATGTTGTATGATCCCTCAACGTTCTGTTGAATTCAGTATGCTCATATTTTGTGAAGGAATTTTGCATGTATGTTCATTTGAGATAGTGACCTGTAGTTTCTCTTCTTGTGGTGCCTTTTTTGGTTTTGGTGTGAAAACAATGCTGTCCTCACAAATTTCATTTGGGAGTGCTGTTTTTTATCAGTGTTTTGTAATAGTTTGAGAAATATTGGCATTAATTCCTCTTTAAATACTTAGTAGAAGTTTTAATAAAGCCATGGACTCCTATGCAGATTATTTAGAGGGTGAGGTTTTAGATAGAGAAATCTTATTAATTTTTCTTTTGTTCATTTTGTATTGTTCATGAAACAGTTTTGGTGGACTACATTATGGCATAAAATGTGTAATTTGCTCTTGGTGATCTAATTGTTGGCCTCTAAATATCTAAGCTTTTCTTTAATGATATTTTTAATATCTTTAGTTCAGTTATGTCTCCTCTTTCAATTCTGATTGCATTTGTTTGAGTCTTCCCTATTTCCCCAGGCTACCTATTTGTTTCAAATTTTACTTACTTTTCCAAATACAAATTTTTATATAATTGATTTGTTTTCTGTATTTGTGATAGTCTCTATTTTCTGTCTGCGTTATCATTTTATGTTATTTTTATGTTTATCTTTTTATGTCAATAACAATGCCAATGAGTTTTTTTAAGGAATATGAAAAATATAGTAATTCATATGAAGACACACAACACATGGAAGCAACAAAACAATCATGATGTCGAGAGAACCTGGAGACATCACACTTCTCTCTTTCTAAATATATTGCAGAGGTACATTCACTGCAACGGGGTGCTGCTGGCATCAAATGAGACATTTAGACCAGTGGAACACATTATGGAGCCCAGAAGTAGAATTGTGCAGATACAGTCACCAAATCCTCCACGAGATTTCCAACAATGTGCAGTGAGGAAATGATAGTGTCTCTTAAACATGGTGTTGACTAGGGGCACCTGTGTGGCTTGGTAAGTTAAGCATCCCACTTCCACTCAGGTCATGATCTCATGGTTTGTGGGTTCGAGCCTCACATCAGGCTCCTGCTGACAGCTCAGGGCCTGGATTCTGTTTCTGCCTCTATCTCTGTGCCTCCCTACTCATGATCTGTCTCTCTCCCTCAAAAGCAAAGTAAAAATTAAAAAAAAATAGTATTGATATATACATGCAAAATAACATTTGGCTATAATCTTGTTTCATACATATACATCGACACAAAAAAATCTCAAAATGGATGAAGGATTAAGAAGAACACTTGAACCTAAATGCCTTCAAAGAAAACACAAAAGATAAATGTCATGACATTCACTTGAGAATGATTGATTAGATATAAAAGCAAAATCACAGAGAACAAAGCATACAAGGGGGACTACATCATACTAGAAAAGGGGCAAGTAAATATTTGTAGAGCTAGAAGGCAGTCTATGGGAGGGTAGTCATTACAATAAAAAATATTAAAAAGGAGTTAATATCCAAAATGCAGGAGGGACGATAAAGGTGTTGTCATTTCCCTGCCATCAGACCACACCTCAAGCTTCCCCCTTTCCCTAATGGAGACCCATCTCCATTCAAAGTGCTCCTCAGAGGATGAGTCTTAAAGATGTGCCCACTAGTGTCTGGCTACATATGCACACAAGGATGGATTGTGTCTAGTGCTTAACTTGTGCTCAAGGGGCCTGGGAAAGGGACTGGCACATCCCATAAGTAGTCAGATGCCTTGTCTTGCTGCAGAGGGAGGACCTGACCCTGTGATAGACTCTGTTACCACAGGATGTTCTTGCTTTACCTCCTCACCATGTAACACCCCAATCTTGTGAGTAAAGAAAGAACAGAATTTGATTCAGATGGCAATCAAAGCTACTGATTTGTACAATGTAGGAGCCATAAAGTCTTTTGTCATAAATTCCCCCCTCCCCAACTTTGTCCCTAACCAAGCTTCCATTCATGCCTCAATTCCTGGTGATGAAGATGCATTACTGGAATGAACATCTGCTCAACTTTCTTGACAATTCATTGCACCCTGACTTATACTTTCTCTTTGTGTGTATGCTTGGGGAAGCCAATGAACTTGGGCTCAATATTTCTCCAAGTTCTTGAAGCTAACTTACATTCTGTACCTGCACCCAGGCTGCACTCTTGTTCAGTATGTCAATTTCTGTCATTCCATTACCAAAGAGGCAGGGAGCCCTTGCAGACGCCCCCACCCTCCTAAAGCACCAGCCGGACAGGGCCATACACCCTCCTGTCTTCTTAATGTCCACGGTTGCAAACAGATACTGCCAATGAGGACTATGTCACAGTGCTTCAAATCTCCCCACAAAGTGTCTCGTCAGTTTTTCGCATCCCTCTCACCAGTACAAAAATGCAGTTGCATAAACTTCTAAGGAAACCTGGCTATTGCTTCCTAAAGACCCCTAACTTCACTGCCCTTGCTCTGTCTATATGAGCCGCTCACCCCTACCTGATGCTGCCACAGATTCCTTTTCATGGCTCTCAGAGGCATTAACCTACTTTAAAGCGTTAATATTAGCTCTGTGCACACCCCAAACTCTCAACTGTCTGAATATCAATAACATGTTTCACCTCTCATTCCATGGAAATGCAGTGGCTGCAGGTATCCTGCGACAACCTGTGCCTCTTGGATATGTCCTATAACTCTCTTCTCATGAAAATTAGACCTTGGTCTATCAGGCACCACTGCATGCTTGCACCCCCACGGCTGCTGTCTGGATACATTAGGATCCCCATTCACCTCTGTGTTCCTCTCTGACAAGTTTGTAATTCCCAGGCCCACCACCTACCTACCAGCAGGCCACTGACCAACCAGCCCATCATCTCGTGTCATGTTAACAATTTAAATTGGGCTATCCCACTCCCCTCCCTAAAAGGGAGACCCGGTGCACCTGGGTGGCTCGGTCGGTGGGCCTCCTACTTCAGGTCAGGTCATGATTTCATGGTTTGTGTGTTTGAGCCCTGCATTGGGCTCTGTGCTGTCAGCTCAGAGCCTGGAGCCTGCTTCAGATTCTGTGTCCCCCTCTCTCTCTGCTCCTCCCCCATTCACACTTTGTCTTTCTCTCAAAAATAAATAAAACTTAAAAAAATTTAAAAGGGGAGACCCTACTTCATTCCACACAATTGCCCTCAGCTACAGGAATGATTTCTGGGACATCTGGTGATCAACCCTGAGTTCTTTAAAAATTTTTTTTTCTTTAACATTTATTTCTTATTGAGAGACAAAGAGACACAGAGCATGATCAGGGAAGGGGTAGAGAGAGGGGGAGACATAGAATCTGAAGTAGGCTGCAGCCTCTGAGCTGTCAGTACGGAGCCCAATGCAGGGCTTGAACTCACAAACTGTGAGATCGTGACCTGAGCTGAAGCCCATAGCTTAACCAACTGAGCCACCCAGGTGCCCCGCCCTGACTTCTATTTTGTGATGGCTTCTGTATGTGGGGAAACATAGGAACCACTCAGGCCAGTGTCCCTACTAGAAGTACTCCAGGTGTCCTCTCTGCCTGCTGTAAAATCAGTCTAAGCCACCGGGCTCCCAGGTTTTCCCAAGCTTGCACATCTACAAAGGGAAAGATCCCCATTATTCACAGCCATTCCAGACATACCCTGTAGTCTTCAGGGCTGTTGGCACCCTCTGGAAATCCCACAGGCCTAACTGCCATGAGTACCAGAGGACATTTTTCTAGCAGACATGTAATTGCTGCCCTATTACACACAACTGATCTTTCTGCTAAAATTGCTAACAGTCACTCTCCAGCCCAAACTGTGAGGAGACTGACACTATCTGTCCAGCGACTGATAGAGCTCACAAGGCTGTCAAATACACAGCCAAGAACAGAGGCCCTTGTCCTTTTGCCCCACTTTAGAAGCCTACCTTTATTTCTGACTTGAACTATTGTTTAGCATGTAAGTTCCTCACTATGTGAAAAAGACAGGTGGACAGATAATGATTAGATGGGGTGTACATCGGGGTTGAGTGGGCCTCCTGAGACCCCTTTCTTCTGACCTTTGTTCTTGCACTAACCCCATCAGATGGGATAATTAAGAAAGAGAGACAGTGGGTTCTTTCTAGGCATCCGCTAAACCTCTGACTAAATTATTTCCCAGAGCACTACTTGTAAACCTCTCCAAGTTCTGTATAATATCCACAGGCCCCAGGGAGTCCCACCAAGCCCTCCATGCCCACTGGGGCTCTCCAGATGGATTTGACAAATTAGCTTCCTCTTTGGTTAATGTCTGTATGTTTGGTGGATGGACTGATGCTGTCAGACTAGACATGCCAATGCCACAACTGTGGTAAAGAATGTAATGGCTGAAATGGTTCCTGGGTTTGCCATTCCATTATGGATTTAGCCAGACGAAGGAACTCACTTCAGCACATAGACAAACTACGTACTTGCCAAGGCTTGGGGGTGATAATTAGAATTTCATACCCCACATCATCCTCAATCATCACAGAAGAGGACGATGAGGATATGTGGATTAGGGGAACAGATATGGAACATGAAAAACTAGACACAAAAATCCTTCAGAAAAAATCTGCCTGGAAACTGGCCTGGAACATCCAGAATCATTGTCCTTGGCCCTTAATGAGATTTGGAATGCTCCAAATAGCAAGCAGGGACTGATCCCCTTTGCAATAGTATTTTAGAAAGGAATCCTTAACCCTTTCATTACTGATTGAGTGAACTTTATGATAACTTATATGACCAAGTTGATGCCATGCATAGACATGTCCAAGAACTAACTGGTACACTTGGGTCATATCATCCACAGACAATAAGAACATGGCCTCTGCCACTGACAAGCATTACCACCCCTTCTATGGAATATGGGAGGTGCGTCAAGTCTTCAGAGAGCACCCAGTGCCACCTCGCTGGGAAGGACCTTATGACGAGCTGCTAACCGACTACACTGCCATCGGAATTAGGGAAAGATGACTCTGGATTCACGCAAGCTGCACAAAATAGTTCCAGATCGCCATTGTCAAGAATGTCGATGGCCATACCCATGACGACCATAGGTAAGGATTCCCATAGCGAATTCCCAGGCTCCAGAAGCACATGGCATCACATAGTAGGTCACGGATCAAGAAACTGCATTTCAACCTAGTTTCATTTTCTGGCTCTCTCCTGTCAGGAAAAAAAAAAAACTTTTAAAAATGGAACCTGCCCTTTCCCCACTATTAAAAGACTGACTACAGGTCCTGCTCTCCCTCTGAACTTCTACGACTGTCTTCAGACTCCATCTGCCCCATTCACCTGTGTGGTTATCTCAGCAGGTCAGACACAGACCCCTACCAGTTTTCCAAGTCTCGTCTACAGTAAATAATCAGTCTGATTGTCAATTGTTTTGACATCAGGATAGCAAGTAACCCCCTGAAGTAGTGTTATTTCCTGCCAATGCAAGCAGGTGAATGCACCATGTGGTTGGACAAATGGAACAGTGCGGTATCCACAACCAGCACGACAATGTCACTCTGCCTTTCCTTCCACTGCATTGATTGGGACCACAACTTTGATGGAAGCTTCAGGATGGTCCCTTTCTCAGGTGAAGTATTGGGAGAGAATATTCCCCTTTGTATGAAGACAGTCATGGTGCTAGGTTCTCTCTCTCAGTGACATAGCAAGGCAACCTGGTGCCGATGGTCACTAGGTGATCCAGTGTAACCCCCATGGCACAAACATTTTCCACATAACAAAATGTTTCATTGGAACTCAGACCACCTGTGCATCAACTGGCATAGCTCAGCCACTCCCAGGTAAGGCTGCCTAACAGCACAAGTCATATGAAAGTAGACCGAAAATCTGGAGTGGCTCAGTCAGGTGACAAAAACCACCTTATAGCTGCCGAAGGACTGCAGGCCTCCCATGACTCACAAACTTTCAGGAATGCATGATAATTGACCAGTGAGAGTGTACCTCAAGTGCCCAGACCAGGGGAAACTCATGACAGGCTCCACATGAGCTGGTTAGGCTAACATCTTGGCACTTTTTGGGCTGTTAGGAAGTCTCAAGGCAGCAAGATAGAGATGTACAGGTTGAGAGCAGACTGGCTGGGACTCCTTGGTCATCGATGTTGAATGGGACATACTGGCTAGCTCAGTCATGACAAAGTCTCCCCTATGGCACTTTAGATACCCTCAATTACCTAGAAAGTCTTGGAAATGTGAGCCATCTTATGGACAGCTGGTCATTTACATTTCCGTAGTCAACTGTAAAGCGCCACCTGTTAGGAGGAAGCTTTTTTTTTTCAATATGTGAAATTTATTGTCAAATTGGTTTCCATACAACACCCAGTGCTCATCCCAAAAGGTGCCCTTCTCAATACCCATCACCCACCCTCCCCTCGCTCTCACCCCCCATCAACCCTCAGTTCTCAGTTTTCAAGAGTCTCTTATGCTTTGGCTCTCTCCCACTCTAACCTCTTTTTTTTCCTTCCCCTCCCCCATGGGTTTCTGTTGTTTCTCAGGATCCACATAAGAGTGAAAACATATGGTATCTGTCTTTCTCTGTATGGCTTATTTCACTTAGCATCACACTCTCCAGTTCCATCCACGTTGCTACAAAGGGCCATATTTCGTTCTTCTCATTGCCATGTAGTACTCCATTGTGTATATAAACCACAATTTCTTTATCCATTCATCAGTTGATGGACATTTCGGCTCTTTCCATCATTTGGCTATTGTTGAGAGTGCTGCTATAAACATTGGGGTACAAGTGCCTCTATGCATCAGTACTCCTGTATCCCTTGGGTAAATTCCTAGCAGTACTATTGCTGGGTCATAGGGTAGGTCTATTTTTAGTTTTCTGAGGAACCTTCACACTGCTTTCCAGAGTGGCTGCACCAATTTGCATTCCCACCAACAGTGCAAGAGGGTTCCCGTTTCTCCACATCCTCTCCAGCATCTATAGTCTCCTGATTTGTTCATTTTGGCCACTCTGACTGGCGTGAGGTGATATCTGAGTGTGGTTTTGATTTGTATTTCCCTGATAAGGAGCGACGTTGAGCATCTTTTCATGTGCCTGTTGGCCATCCGGATGTCTTCTTTAGAGAAGTGTCTATTCATGTTTCTGCCCATTTCTTCACTGGATTATTTGCTTTTCGGGTGTGGAGTTTGGTGAGCTCTTTATAGATTTTGGATACTAGCCCTTTGTCCAATATGCCATTTGCAAATATCTTTTCCCATTCCGTTGGTTGCCTTTTAGTTTTGTTGGTTGTTTCCTTTGCTGTTCAGAAGCTTTTTATCTTCATAAGGTCCCAGTAATTCATTTTTGCTTGTAATTCCCTTGCATTTGGGGATGTGTCGAGTAAGAGATTGCTACGGCTGAGGTCAGAGAGGTCTTTTCCTGCTTTCTCCTCTAGGGTTTTGATGGTTTCCTGTCTCACATTCAGGTCCTTTATCCATTTTGAGTTTATTTTTGTGAACGGTGTGAGAAAGTGGTCTAGTTTCAACCTTCTGCATGTCAATCTTGCTGTCCAGTTCTCCCAGCACCATTTGTTAAAGAGACTGTCTTTTTTCCACTGGATGTTCTTTCCTGCTTTGTCAAAGATTAGTTGGCCACACGTTTGTGGGTCTAGTTATGGGGTTTCTATTCTATTCCATTGGTCTATGTGTCTGTTTTTGTGCCAATACCATGCTGTCATGATGATGACAGCTTTGTAGTAGAGGCTAAAGTCTGGGATTGTGATGCCTCCTGCTTTGGTCTTCTTCTTCAAAATTACTTTGGCTATTCGGGGCCTTTCGTGGTTCCACATGAATTTTAGGATTGCTTGTTCTGGTTTCCAGAAGAATGCTGGTGCAATTTTGATTGGGATTGCATTGAATGTGTAGATAGCTTTGGGTAGTATTGACATTTTGGCAATATTTATTCTTCCAATCCATGAGCACAGAATGTCTTTCCATTTATTTATATCTTCTTCAATTACCTTCATAAGCTTTCTATAGTTTTCAGCATACAGATCTTTTAAATCTTTGGTTAGATTTATTCCTAGGTGTTTTATGCTTCTTGGTGCAATTGTG